>NW_005842740.1:108446-129208 GCF_000455745.1 Alligator sinensis
ATTTATAGATGGCCACCAGATCCCCTCTCAGCCTTCTCTTATGGAGGCTGAAGAGATCCAGGTCCCTCAATCTCTTCTTGTAGGACCTTTCCTGTAGGCCCCTAACCATACGAGTGGCTTTCCTCTGGACCTCTCGGGGTTATCCACATTCCTCTTGAAGTGTGGTATCCAAAACTGGATACAGTACTGCAGCTGTGGCCTTGCCAATGCTGCATAGAAGGGAACTATCACCTCCTTAGACCTGTTCTTGATGCACCTTTTTAATGCATGATAGAGTGCGGTTAGCTCTATTGATCACTTCGTCACATTGTCGGCTCATGTTCATCTTGGGAGTCAACTTCCCTTTTTGCTGCTGTGCTGCTTAGAAAGTCATTTCCCGATCTGCATGTGTGTTTGTGATTCCTTCTCCCCAGATGCAGTATTCTGCACATATCCTTGTTAAACTGCATCCTATTTTGTTCTGCTCACTTTTCCAGCCTGTCCAAATCCTCCTGAATCCATTCCCTGCCCTCTAGTGTTTCTGTCTACTTTGCCCCATAATTTGGTGTCATCAGTGAATTTGGACAGTGTGTGCTTACCACACCCTTGTCTAAATCACTGATGAAGATGCTGAACAGCACTGGCCCGAGGACTGAGCCTTGGGGGACACCACTGCCCACATCTTTCCAGGTCGAGACCGACCCATCCACCACCAATCTCTGGATGCGTCCCATTAGCCAATTTGCCATCCACCTGACCATGTAATCATCTGTCACAGCCTCACGATGGGATTCTGTTGATGATTTATCTTACCTTAGGAATTGTGTATTCCTCAGGTGTGAGGCTTGCTGCGTAATGTGGGGTTTAGTTTTTCCCCCTTTCTAATGTTGTTGTTGATGCCAGGAATCTGTTTTAAAGTCAGGCCAGCTGGAAACGCAATGGGAATCTTTTAAAGATGGCAGCTTCACTGAATGGAGTCTCTGAAATGGATGTCGCCCTGGTGACTTTCAGTCCTAGCATCTCTGCACAGCCGCTGCTTCCATCTGCACTGCTGTTTGCTTTGGTTTTTGCAGACGTTTGCTACAAGGGCGGCTGCTAGCCTGGCTCTTACCGCTTGGATTTACGCTCCATTTCAGGGATTGCTTTATCTCCACTTCTGCTATTAATGTCAGCCCAGTGGTAAAATGTTACCCCTCCAAGTGGCACCCATATTTTTGTAAGTATGGCTCATGCATCCTTGCTATAATGGATCTGGTAGTTTAGCAAATGTTGGAAGATGAATCGCTGCTCTTCCATGGCAAAAGGCCCAGTGCATAATTTTACATTTACTCGGAATAATGTAGCCTTGGATATCACGGGCCTGGATTTAGTATTGCTGGCTAAACTGTCTAAAGGTTTTATCCAGCCTTGCAGCCTCTTCTTTAAAATATTGTAGTTTAATCCTGGCAAGCAGGCACTGCCCTGTCTCTAGTAAAAGTGAGTTTTTCATTGACAGCCTTTCTCTGGGCTCTAAACTGAGTCATCACTTAAAAGGATTAGCCATTCTAGCCTGTATGAGTTCAGGTTTTGTTTTTGTTTTTTTTCATGGTGCAAGTCCATTGGTTGGAAAGAAAAAAATGTCGTCTTTCTCTGCAAAACAAATTTAGTACTTTGGCCTGCTCCTAGAGAGCGCCACGACTCGTTCAGCTCCGGAGTTGCAGCAGAACAAACGCAAGCTGCGCTTTCACAACCGGATGGCTGTTTCTGTGGCTGCAGGACTTATACAAGAGCCTTTCCCTTTGGATCAAGCTGCAGCTCAGCACACAAACAGCCTCGCAGTTCACCCTTTTAAGCTAAATTGGGTAGGTTGAGGTAGGAGAGTCTGCATTAGCCTTGTGGCAGTGTGCACCTGAGCACATCCAGGGAAAGAATGTGATAACTTTTTCATGTCCTGTTTTACTGGGACTTCCTGAAGCACTGCAGAGAAGCCACAGGGGAGTTTCAGTATGGCGTGTGCACATACTTAGCTGTGTGCTAATAGACGGGAGGTCCCTGGACATGGGAGACGCATGGGTGTCTGCCCTTCTGAAGGCCTCTGTGTTCAGGAACTCGAACTTGCACACACCATCTAGCGTGACTTCATTAGCAACTCCCCTTCTCCCTGCCTTCTGCGGTTCGTTACAACTGCCTATATTTCTATGATCCATTGTTTATCTTTGCAATCATGGCCTGCAAAGCAATCCCCTCCTTCCTCTAGATAGACTTCTAGTTGACTCTGAGTTGATTTCTTAAAAGCTTGAGATAAGTATACTCCCATACAGGATGTTTCTGCAGCAGGCGGGGTGTGAACAGGTCCAAGCCTCTGGAAATACAGTTGATGGGTGCCATGCTCTGCAAACGCTGACGTTCTGCTTGGCTGAAAGGACTTTGAGAAGTTGGGTGGCTTGCAGAATTTGCCAGGCCAATTTCACAGATGCTGCAAGCTGTGCTATGCAGAAAGGGGAGTTCGGAAAAATCTATAAACAGTCTATTTCAGATGGAGTTACCATGTTGTTATAACCATGTTGTAACAAATGACCTTCACTTTTCGGTGTAATTGCAGTGTTCCTCGTGTCGGTTTCCTGACCGGGAGTTATTGTTTTAAAAAAAAAAAAAAAATCAAAATTCTTTTTAATTGAATGTGGGTTGGCAGTGTGGGAAGAAAAGATTGGGGAGATGACACTGACTTAAAAGAGAAAAAAGTCCTTTGTTGCTGGTATAGATCTGTATCCGAGATGACTGGGTCAGCACTAAATTGCTTTTTTGGACAAAATCTGGAGGTTGGTAATCTAAATGCCGACAGATTAAAAAATGACTTAAATAGTGAGGCCCAAGCAGTCAGCTGAAATATCCTTTTGACTACATTAATGTGGGAGAATGGCTCGTATGCTTTGAATGGACCTTTTTGTTTTTTCTCGGTGAACGTGGGATTTGCCAGGAGAGTCTGACCAAAAGGTTGGAAGCTGGAGTGCCGTGTTGGCTGCCTTGGAAAGAAAACAATAGATGCAAGATTGGGAGTAGATATTGAAGCCAATTCTGACATTGGCCGCTTGGAAGTTATTGTATATTAATTTGCCTGTTGTTATTGCTAGGTGTGTGTTTATATGCGCTGTCTGGGAGAACATGGTGGTACAGCCAGCACTCGGAAACTTATTTCAAAGCCAAGGCTCCAATCATGGATAACAGGCAACAAGCACCCTGTTTCAAACCCACTCCTGCATTTGGTTTTCTTGTGAGCAAGTGTGTGAAGATGAAAGGACTTGTGCAAATGGAAACATGCTGCTCTTGTAGAGTTTTATTGGGGGGAGGAGGGGAGTACAGTTGTGGATGACTGCCCAGCACTGACCTCTGCTCTGGTTTGGCACAGGGAAATCCTGACTCATTCAAGCTGTTCCCACTATTGTCTTCCTGAGGCTGCATCAGCTATTTTGTAGCTTGCACGTAAAGCCGGTGTGGGGAGGCATAGAGATGGTAGGGCTATTTCCCAAGCCATACGATCTAGAACAGGGGTCACCAACTCCTGGCACATGCCAGAGCGTGGCACACGAAGCCATTTTGCTCAGCACGCCACAGCCAGCCCAGGCTCTGGGCAGAGCCCTGCCTACAGCTGCAGAGCCTGGGCTGCTCACAACAGGCAGCAGGGAGGCTGCAAGCAGCTGTACTGGGGTCCATGTGGCCCCAACCATGCTGACCCCAGCCCCTTCCCTGTTGTCAGCAATAAATCCAGCCAGGGCTGCATGGACCCTAGTGTAGGTATTTGCAGCCTGGGCTCTGTGGCTGGCGGCAGGGGTCTGCCCAGCCCTTGGGCCAGCTGTGGGAGGCAGTCAGACGCTTGCAGCCTCCTACACTGGGGTCCGTGGAGCCCTGGCTCGGTTCGTTGCCAGTGGTGGATGTGTGGGCACCTCTGGGCAGATGGTGGGGAAGGGGCCAGGGCTGCAAAGCCTCAACAAGGATCAGGCTCCTCGCAGCCCCCCTGCCATCTGCCCTGGCATGCCAGTATCTTCCAGGTTGAGGTTGCAGGGTTTTTGGTGCTCTGCCCAAAAACCTTGTCAACCCATGGGCCAGAAGATTTGGGGTTTTTTTGTTTTTGTTTTTTAAATCAATCTAAAATTGTTCTGTGAGTGGGGAGGGACTCTGTACCCTCGAATCCATGTGACTGCACTAAGCCATCTGTCACCTCTCTGCAGATATCTCGAAGGTAACTGGGATTCTTGTCTTCCACAGGCCCTGTTGCTGTTGGGTGGTGTTGCCCTGTCCTGCCTTGCTTTGGATCTCCTCTTCCTCCTGTTCTACTCATTCTGGCTGTGCTGCCGCCATCGGAAAAGTGAAGAGCACTTAAATGCAGATTGCTGCTGCACTGCCTGGTGTGTGATCATAGCCACCCTAGTGTGCAGGTGAGTTTTTCTATTGTCTGGAGGTGAAATGGGCATTCACTTCACCATTGCCTGTAGCTTCCAAAATGTTCACTTACCTGTTTGTTTTTTGTTTTAACCATGGTGGAAGCAGTGCTCTGCACTCTGAGTGACAGTAAGTATACACAAGATTAACCCAATCCACATTAACAATCTTGAGTGCTTGGACCCATAAATATGTCCAGTGGCCTCACTGTCTTACCCCAACAAAGCATCCTGCTGTGAGCCAGTCTGACAGCTAGGCCATGCAGACTTGTAACAAAAATAAACCTCCACTCCTGATATCGCAAGCGTTGGCTATATAAACATCCCTTCCAGTCCTCCTGAAAGTGCTGTGTTACAAACCCTTTCTCCCAGAGTCTCTTGATTAGCGTGCATTACCCTCGTGTCTAACACTTTCCCAAAACACGGATGGTATTCTCAGACCTTGTACTTCTGCCCAAATAAAACTAGGTCTTCATTTTCAGCTGTGCTGAGCATGCTTGGCACCCTCACTTCTGGTGAACTGAGTGCCCTGTGTAAAATAGATGCCAAGTGCATCAGAGAATCATTTGGCCTGGCATGAAGGAGAAGTATAGTGCACATCTGGCAGTAACACACAGTATATTTTGCATCGGTTTGGGTGTCTCCTTTTACAGTGGAGAAGCTCAAGTGAGGAATTCCTGGCCTATGAGAACACAAAAGGGGTGTATAAAAGGGGTGATGGCTTCTGTCATTTCTGTTGCTTTCTTCTCACCTGACGGCAAAATGGTGGTTTGGCCTCCAATAGTCAGCATGGGGTTAGGTTCCCTGGCAGGGGGAGTAAGCTGTTGAGTTTGCCACGTTAGCGCAAATATGAAAATGTACCAAGGAAACTAAAAAACTACACAGTATGGGAGCAATCCAGCAGACTATACCAGCACTCGGAAAGGTGGGCACGGATTTGCCTTCAAAGGTTGAGAGTCTCCATGCTGAGGGGAGTTAGGACTTTGTTATTATTTGTTATAGTTATAGTTTTAGGGTCGGAAGGGACCTAATAGAAGGTGGGCACGGATTTGCCTTCAAAGGTTGAGAGTCTCCATGCTGAGGGGAGTTAGGACTTTGTTATTATTTGTTATAGTTATAGTTTTAGGGTCGGAAGGGACCTAATAGATCTTCTAGCCCGACCCCCCCCGCCAGGGCGGGAGAACAACCCAAAAAAAAAAACAAAAAAAACCAAACAAACCTAAAAACAAAAACGGGACTCAAATGAGTCCAGCCAGGTAAGTATCCAGCCTCTTCTTAAAGATCCCCAGGGTAGGGGCCAGCACCACCTCCCTTGGAAGTTGGTTCCAGCTCCTAGCCACCCTAACTGTGAAGTAGTTTTTTCGGATGTCCAATCTGTACCTCCTCTCCATCAACTTGTGCCCATTACTCCTTGTTATGCCAGCGGGGGCTAGGGGAAACAGCGTCTCCCCCAAACCCTTCTGGTTCCCCCTAGTGAGTTTATAGACGGTCACCAGGTCCCCCCTCAGCCTTCTCTTGTGGAGGCTGAATAGGTTCAAGTCCCGCAGTCTCTCACTGTAGGGTCTGCCCTGTTGTCCCCGGATCATGCGGGTGGCCCTCCTCTGGACCCTCTCCATGTTGTCCACATCCCTCCTGAAATGGGGCGCACAGAACTGGACACAATACTCCAGCTGCGGCCTGACCAGCGTCGCATAGAGGGGGAGGATCACCTCCCTGGCTCTACTCGAGATGCACCTGTGGATGCACGACAAGGTCCGGTTAGCCCTGCCAACCATGACCTCGCATTGTCGGCCCATGTTCATCTTGGAGTCAATAATGACACCAAGATCCCTTTCCGCCTCCGTGCTCTCAAGTAGGGAGCTCCCCATCGTATAAGTGTGCTGCTGGTTCCTACTACCCAAGTGCAGCACCCTGCACTTGTCCGTATTGAAACGCATCCTGTTCCTGTCTGCCCACCCCTGTAACCTATCCAGATCCTTCTGCAATCTCTCTCTCCCTGCTAGCGTGCTCACCTCCCCCCAAATTTTGGTGTCATCAGCGAATTTAAACAGGTTGCTCTCCACCCCAACATCAAGATCGCTGATGAAGAAATTGAACAGCGCAGGCCCCAGGACCGAGCCCTGGGGGACTCCACTACCCACCTCCCCCCAAGTCGAATATGATCCATCCACCACCACCCTCTGAGTGCGACCCTTCAGCCAATCTGCAATCCATCTGACCGTGTAGGCATCTATGCCACAGTCGCCTAGTTTATTAATTAGGATGGGGTGAGAGACGGTGTCAAAGGCCTTGCTGAAGTCCAGAAAGACTACATCCACCGCGACACCTGCATCCATGGCCTTTGTGACCTGATCATAAAAGGCAATCAGGTTGGTCTGACATGATCTCCCCCTAATAAATCCATGCTGATTGCCCCTGAGCATCATCTCGGATGCCGGCCCATCACAAATGTGCTCCTTGATGATCTTCTCAAAGAGCTTCCCCAGGATTGAGGTAAGACTGACGGGCCTATAATTGCCCGGGTCCTCCCTTTTCCCTTTTTTGAAGATGGGGACCACATTAGCTACCTTCCAATCGTCTGGCACCTGGCCCAAGCACCACGATCGCTCGTAGAGCCGTGCCAGGGGCCCTGCAATAACCCCAGCCAGCTCCCTCAGCACCCTGGGGTGGAGAGCATCCGGACCCGCTGACTTGAACGCGTCCAGCCCCTCCAGAAGCTCTCTAACCCGGTCCTCCCCAACCTGAGGTCTGAAGGCGATCCCCTCGCGTCCGGCTTCTATCACAGCAGGGAAGTCCCGGTCCCTGCACAAGAAAACGGAGGTGAAGAATTGGTTAAAGAGGTCCGCTTTATCCTCTGACGCAACCACCAGATTGCCCCGCATATCCTGCAGGGGCCCCACATTACCCGGCGCCTTCTTCATCCTCCCAATATATTTGAAAAAGGACTTTTTGTTATCCTTAATCCTGGACGCTAATCCGAGCTCTATCTCCGCCTTGGCCTTCCTAACAGCCCGCCTGCAGGCCCGAGCAGAGGAGGTATACTCCTCTTTGGAGATTACACCCCCCTTCCACCGGGCGTACGCCACCCTTTTGGCAAGCAGGCATTCCCGGACACCCTTGGTGAGCCAGGGGGGCTTTTGGACACTCCTGCCCGCCTTGCTTCTTGTCGGGATGGACACCCCTTGGGCCCCGAGTATCGTTTCCTTAAGGAACGACCACTCCTCTTGGACGCTGAGTTCCTCTGCCCTCAAGGACCCCAGTTCCTCTCCCACTAATCTCCTCATCTCACTGAAGTTGGCCCTCCTGAAGTCTAGGGCCACCACCTTGCTGCGGGCCCTTGACACTCTACGCTGGATGGTGAATTCCAGCACGCGATGATCACTATTGCCCAGGTGGTCAAGAACCTGGAGGCCTCTTACCAGGTCGTCGCCTGCGGCCAGGACCAGGTCCAGCAGAGCATCTCCTCTGGTGGGACTGTGCACCTCCTGAATCAAGTGGAGGTCCTGCAACTCGGCCAAGAACCTCCTGGAGCGGTCCGTCCCGGCTGACTGCTCCTCCCAGCAGATGTCCGGGTAATTAAAATCGCCCATGACAACTACATCCCTTGCTTTTAGTGTCTCCGCAAGCTGGCCTGAAAATTCCCTGTCCAGCTCCTCCTCCTGATTGGGGGGTCTGTAATAGACCCCCACCGTCAAATCCCTCTCGCCTTGCCCCCCCTGGATCTTGACCCAGAGCACTTCAGCTCGCCCTTCCCCTGACCCCATACTGCTGGCAGAGGATGTGTAGTGCTCCTTGACATAAAGTGCCACCCCCCCTCCCTTTTCTGCCTTCTCTATCCCGCCTGTACAGCCTATAGCCCCTAATGTTAACTGCCCAGTCATGGGACGAGTCCCACCATGTCTCTGTTAACCCTACGACATCTGGATTTGAACTAGCTATTCTGAGGGCGAGTTCCTCCTGTTTGTTTGTTCCCCATGCTACGAGCATTGGTGTACAGGCATTTAAGGCCTTGCAAGACTGTGTGCCCCCCACCCCCTGATTAGCCAGACCATCAGGACCCCTGTTACTTACCATCAGGACCCCCATTACTTACCTTTGCACCCCTTGCCCTGATGGCGTCTCCTCGTCTTCCTGCAGCCCCCTCCCCCGGGGGCAACTGTTTGGCAAACAGTGGATTCAGTTTGGGGCGCTACTGATTTACTGATCAGACAGATTTCTTTGGAATGGAAAGACGGACATAATATAGATGTCTCTTATTTTTTTTAATATCTTAATATACTTTGTGTTGTTCTTTGCAGGCTATTACATGTATAATTCTAATTCATATACACAAAATCAAATTTGTGTGTGTATCTATATAATAGCCTGCAAAGAATAGACCCAATAGACCCCCACTCTTGGTTGCCTGGCTCATTATGATCCCAGGAGCTTCTGCTATACAAACATCTCCTCCAATCCCCTCTGAGTGGTATGTTCCTAACCCTTTCTTCCAGGAGCTGGCACCAAAGCTATTTATAGTTGTGCTGCTGCTGTAGGCTCTCTGGCTACTGTTATGCAACATATGTGTCCAAGGCAGCTGCAGCAGTGAGTTCTTGAACTGTATAGAAAGGGTGAGATGGAGTATATTTGCAGGTTTGGTGTCTCCCAGAGCTGGCAGAAGGTTGAATTTAGAACGTGAAAACGTCAGAGCTCTTCAGGCTCAGATAATCTCAGTGTAGCTGTGGCTTTCTTTGTGAGGGGCGTAACCAGTCATCTCCAGAATTTCCAGCATCTCCACCAGCTGTCTTTTTAATCCCGGGTATTCCAAATGTTCGCCAGGCACGACTTAAGGGCACATCTTTACAACAGACACATTTGTCATGCGTTGTCTTTCTCACTTGCCCTCCTCTAAAGGCATACTGTGGGGCTAGTGAGAAATGTTTTAATTTCCCCTCCAGAATGCATAAATAGCTAGTTCATTAAGCAGCAGTAGATCATGGCAATCCATGGTAAGTGAAGGTGCTGTCCAAATGCTGCTCGCCCTCTATGAAAGCCATTGCCCATTAGCTGACACTTGGCAGCTCTCAAAGGCATACTGCTGAGTCTAGCTGCAGTGTGTCCTATGACAAGTGGGAGGCCAAATGGGGTGGACATGCATCCATTAAGATCTAGATATTTTGAGCCATGGTACCCAGTTCAGACTTACCTGCTGAGTGTGCCCCCCTAGAGGCTTTTAAAGAAATGAGGGTGGCAGACGAGCAGATGCTGGTATATTTGAGGGTGATGGGGAGTAAGACTGCTCCAAATTACAGTCTGCACCTGCTGGAAGGGAGAATCTGTAACTACCATCTGGACTGCTCTAGAAGGCTGCTGGAGGAGTGCTGCTGCCTCGCCAGCCAAAGTGGGCTATTATTGTATGATACTGTGACATGCATTTTACATCTTGGGTATTTGGGTAGCAAAAATTACGTTATCACTGTCTGCCTCTTCTCAAAACATAAAGGTGAGGCTGACCACTCCTAGCTGAGAATTCAGGAACTCTATGCTATGTAAACATGCTAGGAAAAGATGGTGAAGTGTGTTCCATGAACCCTGCTGGGCACTGCCTTGGTCATTTCTGATCTTAAGCATGTTGCTTAAGTTACCAGTCTTTCCTACTGGGACTTGTCTGTTCTGTCTCTTCTTGTCACTAGTCTGAGCTGGTCACGGCCTTCTGTCTGGCTGGAGGGAATTGCCCAAGTGGTGCAAGACATGTGCTGCCTTCACACTGGTGGTGGAGGATGTTAAGCTGTAGAGCAGGGGTGGGCAAAATACGGCCCGTGAGGCCATTCTATCCAGCCTGCAGGGCCCCTAAAATATTTGAAAATTTTAAATGCATCTGTCCTTGGTTCCTGTTTAATTAAAAAAAAAAAAAAAAAAAGGAACCAGGGGCAGTAGGACCCAGGGGAATCCTCAGTGGGCTCCTGCAACAGGAGAGCCCTCCCAGCCCTGCGCGCTGCACATGCCCCAAGAGGGGCTTCTGACCTGCGACCATGTGGCTGCCCCAGTGCGGGAACCTCGGCTAAAGAGGGAGGTGGGAGGGAAGGAGCTGGTGTGGAGCATGGGGAAAAGCAGCCCCTTGCCCACCCTGCGGCTAAAGCTCCCTGCTGCCGCCACCCTGCCTGTGTGGGACAGACCTGAGCGGGCACAGGGCGCCCCATATGGGCTGCGAGCAGCTGCAGCACGGGGGCGGGCAAGGGGTCGTTTTTCCTCTGCACTCAACACCCGGCTTGTAACCCAGCCCCATGTCGTCTCTGGGCTCACCAATTGGGGCTGCACCACTGCGGGGGGGCCCCCCCCCCCCCACTTGCTGCCCCAGGCAGCGTTTGCTGCTGCCTGCCTGGAGCTCGTGCTGTGGTAGGCTGAGTTGAGGTTGCTGCTGCTGCCTCTGGGCTGCCCAGCTGTTGAAAATGTGGACCTAGGATGGTGCAGTGTGTGGGTATTTGCATGCTTGCTGCAGGCTCCTTTCTTTTGAAATATTCAAAAGATGAAAAAATATTGGAAAACTCGTGATGCTCAGGTGAAGTACCTGAAGACTGGAAGAAGGCCAGTGTGGTACCCATCTTCGAGAGAGGGCAGAAAGTAGATCCTGGGAATTACAGGCCAATCAGCTTGACCTCAATCCCCAGTAAGATTCTGGACAAAATTTTCAAGGAGACCATTCTGGATAAGCTGGCTGAGGGCAGCATCCTGAGGGACAACCAGCACGGGTTTGTCGCGGGTAGGTCTTGCCTGACCAATCTCATCTCCTTCTATGACCAGGTGATGTATCACCTAGACAAGGGAGAAGAGATAGACGTCATGTATCTGGACTTTATAAAAGCCTTTGATCTGGTGTCCCATGACCTCCTCATGGATAAATTGGCCAACTGTGGCCTCGACTGCACCACAGTCCAATGGCTGGAGAAATTGACTCCGAGGTCAGACCCAGAGAGTAGTGGTCAATGGTAGCAAATCATTTATGGTGCTCTGTGACCAGTGGTGTCCCCCAAGGCTCTGTCCTTAGACAGGTTCTCGTCAACATCTTTTATCAACGATGTGGCCATTGGTGTCAGAAGCGCACTGGCTAAGTTGGCTGATGACACTAAACTATGGGGCATAGTGTCCACGCCTGAGGACAGGCTAGTGATCCAGGCTGACTTGGATAAACTTAGTAAGTGGGTGGATACAAACCTGATGAC
This sequence comes from Alligator sinensis, assembly GCF_000455745.1. Lineage (NCBI taxonomy): Eukaryota > Metazoa > Chordata > Crocodylia > Alligatoridae > Alligator > Alligator sinensis. The sequence goes on from NW_005842740.1 coordinate 120,040, forward strand.
GTTCAGTACTGATAAATGTAAGGTACTCCACTTTGGGGGCAAACCCACAGCATACTTATAGGCTTGGCCGTGCTACGCTTGCTAGCACCACTGTTAAAAGAGACTTGGGGGTCATGACTGACCACAAGATGAACATGAGCCACCAGTGCCCTGTCGCAGCTGGTAACGCAAACAAAACGCTGGCTTGCATCCATAGATGCTTCTCAAGTAAATCTCAGGATGTCATCCTCCCACTGTACTCAGCCTTGGTGAGGCTGCAGCTGGAGTACTGCATCCGATTCTGGGCTCCACAATTCAAGAAGGATGTGGAGAAGCTTGAGAGAGTCCAGAGGAGAGCCACATGCATGATCAGAGGGCAAGAGAATAGGTGTTATGAAGAGAGGCTGAGATCCATGGGACTCTTCGGCCTGGAAAAGCACAGGCTAAGGGGGGACCTGGTGGCTGCTTACAAGTACATAAGGGGTGTACATCAGGTCCTGGGAGAACGTCTGTTCACCAGAGCGCCCCAAGGAAAAACAAGGACCAATGGTCATAAACTCCTCCAAGACCGCTTTAGGCTGGACATAAGAAAAATTTCTTTACTGTCTGAGCCCCTAAGACATGGAATAGATTCTCTCCAGAAGAGGTGCAGGTACCGACTCTGGACTCATTCAAGAAACGCTTGGATGCTTATCTTGCTGGGATCCTTTGACCCTAGCTGACTTCCTGCTTGTGGGGCAGGGGGCTGGACTTGATCATCTTCGAGGTCCCTTCCAGCCCTAATGTCTATGAATCCCAGGACTCTAGCTAAGAATCCATTTTAAAACCAACAGAAGTTCCTAGCCCTGTTGCTTCAGATACCAGCTTGCTATTAAATAGCCCATGTTAGAATTGTTTTGTGCTGAATCAGTCTCCACCAATTGTCTTTATCTGCCTGCTTCTTGCTTGATGACTTGGCTTGTCCAGTTATCTGGTGAACTCTTAGCTTACAGTTGTTATAACACGTGCTGGTTTTGAGCCTTTTGGCCAGACGGGGAGCTGTATTTTGTAAAGAATCCCCATATTCCTAGGCTCTGTGGCTGTGACTCAAGGTGCCAACCTATATGATGGAGTTCAGCAGAGGTCATGGTGCTGAATGAGGCCAGAAGCCAAGATCTGTGCTGTATCAAGGGCGTCACTGGGAGGAAAAGCATACACATAGGTGGTGAAAGACTGCTTTCTCAGATGCCAGAAATAGCACTCTTCCCCCTGATACTGAAGTGCAAGGTGGTAATTAGACAGACAAATTAACATTTCTCCTGAGAGCGTGAGGTTTGAAAGGGCTTCCGCTTATGAAGCTCCTGTAATTAAAGATGACTTGGTACAGTTAAATTATTCATTTCCAAAGATGCGATTTGAACCAGATAGGCTGGGGATTGGACACTCAGAGGGGCTTTCACACTGTATTTATCGCATCCAGAGAGAAATTCTTGTCTCTACCATCATCCTTTAAGCATCCACCCTGCTCAGCAGGAGATGAGAACCCAGTAGATGCTCTTGTTCTCTGTGAACAGCAACTTGGCCCTTCTATGCAGGCTTTTGGTTTGTAATCTGGGGTCCCTCCTTGCATTCAAAGCTTTGCAGTGGCTGCAGGCCATTGATTGACAGATTAAGCCAGTCTTGGCATCTTCAGTCGTCTTGGTCCGGGTCCATTTGGCTACTGTGTGCAAGTCTTGGGCTTAATGAAACTCCATGCTAAACTTTAAAGATTTTCTCTATCTATCCAGCTTGAGCGCGTGTTATCTAGGGTCTACAGACTCCCAACATCTAATGCTATCCTAATTTTACAAAGCAAAGGCCATTGGATTTCTTAATGGTCTCCTAAGCACTTGGAGAACTCTCTCTCTAAATGCAGAGTTGCACTCATTTAACTCAAGGGACATAGATTTTCCCCCTCCCCTTCTCCAGCACTTAATGAAATGAGTGCAAAGGGCTGCTTTGATCCTTTAATGATATAACCTTGGTATGAGCTAAATTGACAGAAGTTGATTCAAGGGATAATTTTAAGATGAAATGAGCTGCTTCTTAACCAGTTTCAACCAAATCTGTGTATCAACCAGCAACACTAAACTGCAGGCTTGAAGCAGCTAACAGACTCTGAGAGGCAAATAAAAGCAGGAGGTGAAGTATCAACAGCTCCCTCTGCTCTCTGCTTTTATTAAGATTTCCTAGTTGCCCTCTGTACCCTCCAGCTGCATTCCCCTGATCTGAGACTGTTTGTCCCCATGCAGCTCTGAAGACTTATCCTTGGGAATGCTGAGCTTTCTTCCTGCTATCGTGGCAGGAAAAGGAACCGCCAAGTTGCTGTGAAACTTGCTTCTCTGGAAAGATATCTATTTCAGTGGTTCCTATTAGCAAAGAATGTGAATAAGTACTTGGCCATTGCTCGCTAGCAGTGATGTAATTAGTTCCATACTTAGCCCACAGTGGCTTTGGTGCACATGACCTGGCTGATTCAGTATTAATTTGAATGGCTGTATCCTAAATCCTGACACTGAAGGCTTTTTAGTAGTTCCTTCTCAGGGTAATGGTTGTCTTAGGGAGGGAGGGGGCTACTGAAGTGGATACCAGTGCCCTGTGGGAAATGGAGGCTGCAGCAATGGCTCCAGAATCCTTTGCATGCTGCCCTTTCTTGGACACGCTGGGTGTGTGAGGGTTGTACAGTTGGCTGCTGGTAGTGAGCAGCCTGTATAAGAAGAGCAGCATCGTACTTTTAAAACGGGGCTAACATCTGAAGCGAGCGGCTTGTGTTCCAGCCAGAGCACCATTTCCCCACCCTGCCGACTAACCTGCTGCAGCTGTGCTGAGAATACTAAGAACCCAGATGGCCTATTCTGGCACCCATCTCATCTGTGTGCCAGCAAGGCTAATGCTGCCGCAGTTCACCAAAGAACAGTGGCTCGGCATATTGCAGGGCTCCCGTCTGCTGTCTTGCTGTGAAGCGGGGTCTGGCGTTTGCTCTGTACAGATGACCAAACACAAGCTATGCGCTTTCCTCTTCTCCAAGGGTGGATGCGGCCTGACTAGGCTTTTCCCAGCTATGTCCTTGGACTGCTGTGCTAGATGGGGGCTGGGTATTGAGGTGTCTTGCAGTGACATGGTTCTGGGATTTTTTTCTTGTATCCAGAGCATAAGCATCGGATCTGTAGCCACTTATGACTGAGGCTGTGCCTGGGCTTGTATTTTTTAGCTGTGACAGTAGCTACTATCAAGGGAGGAATCTTTTCCTTGTGTAATTACCAATTCCATTTGCATTATGAAACGCTTTTATGGAACAGTATTTGTGAGGGAAGGGTGCAGGAGCTGCATCTAGGCTGTAAATGCCATTTAGAATGACATGCCTCCTACCTCCTTTGAAGCAGTCAAGATGTAGGTTAGCTGCTCCCCCTGTGGAGAAGCCTTTAACTAAGGATTTTACGAACCAAGCACCCGATAATTTATGGAACCCCCGATTGCTGGGAAAAGCAATGGGTATGATACAGCCTTGTGCAGCTGCTCTGTTTCCAGCATGTGGTCTCTGGTGGCGTTAGCAAGGTCAGGTCATGATGCAGCTAACGTTAGCTGCATTGTCTTGCTGGTTCCTATGGAAGTGGCAAGATTCAGGGAAGGGGAGTGGAGGGGGGGGGTGTACCTGAAATAGCAGAGCTGCCAAGACAGATCCTTGTAAAATGGTTCATACTCTAGACAAAGACTATTCAAGAGGATCTGTCATTTCCTAGCAGAGGTGGGAAAGTGGGGGAGGGTATGCTTACCGTCCTTTGGTGACTGCTCCTCTGAAACAAAGGTGCTATGCTGACTTGTCTTGGAGCCTTTGTTTGGATCGCTTCCTTCCTGTGCCTCTTGTCAAACTTCCTCTGTGGGGCCGGGGGTTGGAGCCTCGTGATTGGCAGGAGGCTGGTGTGAAGATTTTGATGGCTTGTTTAAATTTAAGCACCATCTGCCAAAAGGAAAGCTTGGCTTTCTGAGAAGGGGAAATGAAATTCAAAGCCACAAGTCTTGCCCTAATCTCAGTGACGTGTGTTCTCCTAGATTTGCTCCATACCATTTTACCTTCCCGACTGGTGGACAGGTTTAGAGAGGATTGGAGAAGCTCAGTGGAAGAGGGGACACAAAGCGCTGGTGACATGCTTCCCTGGTGGCAGAGAAGAGATGGTATTGACTTGGGGCAAGATCACCTCTGCTGTTTCTCTGACCCATGCCCTGCTCCCCAGGTTTCATAGATTGCAAAGCTCACCCCAGGTTTGGTGACATGACTGGAGAGCAGGTCTCTGACGAGGGCTAGGATTAGATACTAAGAGCCAAAAGTTGTTTTAAAGAACGTGAATATAAGTTCTACTAAATTCTGTTCTCGTTTGGGCACAAGATGCTGCCAACTCAGTCATAAACCTAACAGCCAAAAGGTTGCTCCTGGGAGACTGGTCAGAGATCCTGGGCTGTTTGGTTATTCAGAATAGGGAAGGGGACAAATGAAATGGGGTTGGACAAAAGCAACAGTGGATATGTGCTTGTGGTATGAGGTCCTGAAGAGCCCTGTTTTTAATTATAAGGTTTTAGAGCTCTGTACGATGCTTGTCCCCTGTGTGTGTGGCACATGATTTATGACATGCTGGGATAGCTTTCAAGAAGGGAACTTGGCCGTTTCCCCTCCTACAATCCATGACTAAGCTGAGATTCCCCTGCTTGTCCTTTTTAACTAGACCTCATTGCTGAACCATCAATCAACATGAAGATTTGTATGGGGAATGCGGAGTGCATACTCCTCTCATTCCCGTAGGCCCTCAGCAAAGAACTGAGTGTTACATCTACAGCAGAGAAGACTGAACTGGAGGCTATTTCGCAGGGTGGCCAAATCTGTTCTGCGTGTTTCCTGTGCCGATTAGCAAGAGCCTGACTCTCTGGCTCTCTTCCTTCACCTCTCCAGAGCCAGGCTGCTCCTGTTCCTGTGGGAAGCCCTGGTCCGAGGGAGAGCTGGGAGTGGCCAGCAGGAACGTGCAATGATGGCTGTGTTTATCTGCTAACTGGTCCTTTTTTTTTTCTTTTGCTCTTCAGTGCTGGCATTGCTGTTGGCTTCTATGGAAATGGGGAAACCAGCGATGGCATCCACCGACTTACATACTCACTAAGACATGCTAACCGCACTGTGGCCGGTGTCCAGGACCGGGTAAGCCCAGGGAGGGGCTGTAGCATGCAATCGAGGGGTGTGAGTGAAAGAACAGACTCGGGGATTTCCTTGGACTGTCTGTGTCCATCTGTCTGTCCTTTGCTAATCATCAGAAGTGTGTGCCAAACTTTCTCCACTAATGAAAAGATGGTGTTCTCTCCTCACCCTGCCCCCATCTTCATCACTTCCAAAAATATCAAAGCGAAGGAAATGTTGTTAAACGTAGAAGTGTTCTTTCACGATCGTGTGTGGTTAAAAACAGCTCCTCATTAGCACTACACCACCCCCAGAGAAGGCGGTAGGAGAACAAACTCCTTTTGAGGCAACAGCATAGTTTTAATAGAAATGGCTGTCGCTGTGTCACACTTCACACGTGCAGCTCCTTGTGGATTTCACTTGTTGCTCTGCTGAACCCTTGGGTAGGTTGGTCAGCTTGGATCAAGGTCTCCAGATGTGTGGCTAGGAGCCCTCTGCTGTACAGCCCCCTTCCAAAAGTTAGGCAGATAAGTCCTGTTTAAAAGCAGGCAAGTTGTCCAGCCCTGGTGGTGCTTTTCTGGCTCTGTGCCATGGTTTAGTGTGCCTTGCATTTGTTTAAATCCATCTTAAGTGCCAGCTACATTGGAAGTGAAAACTTCATGAATGGTCCCAACTTCTGGAAGAGGCTTGTTTATAATCTGGAAAGCGCCTGTTGTGTTTTGGCAGAGAAACCTAATCTTCACTAGCTGTTTGTATGTTCTCCTTCCTAGCCGGGCAGAATGCTGTAAACTTTTGTTGTGCCTTCTTCTCTGTCTCTTGGATCACTAGGTGCTGGACACGGCAGTGGCCCTGAATCAAACTGTGGAACCCAATCTTCTGGTCCTAGAGGAGATGTTCACAAAACAAACAGATTACCTGCATGTTGTCCAGAAACTCCAGGGCCTCTTAGATGACCTGGTTAGGCAAACCACTGAGATCCCATTCTGGAAAAATGAAGAATTGTCATTGGAGGACCTGGCCACTCAGGTTGATCTGTATGACTGGTACAGGTGAGTAGCATGGCTTGCTGCCCACTTTGCTCGTGAGCATCTGTTTGTTCTGAACTAGTAGTACTGTAGCTGCCATAATGAGAGTGCAGTCGGTATGCAGCAGTGCACTATGGTGGTAATGCTGCTTCCAGTTCCAGAGGCAGTGTGCCCAGACCAGGTGCAGCATACCTCAGCATGGTGTGACCTGGTGCTCTACTGGGGTGGGATAAGGAAATCTATAGTGTCCATCTGTAAAGGGTTTTTAAGTTTAAAGTAGGACTGGGGACAGTGTTTTTGAACAGGTGAATGCTTTGGTCATTCTTGCACACCCTCATTCGCCTGGACTTCAGCCAGCTATAAAGAGCTCCTTGCGGATTAGTCTCTAGAGCTTTTCATTAGTAGTGAATCCTACTTGTTAAGCTTTGGAGTTGGAGGGCCAAGGCTTTTTTTTTTTTTTCCTCATGTTTCCCCAGATGCCAGTTCTCCTTTTTCTAACCATCTTTGTTTCTATTTGCTGCAGATGGCTAGGATACCTGGGCCTACTTCTGTTCCATGTCCTGATCTGTTTGTTGGTGCTCTTTGGGCTCATTAGGAACTCCAGAGCCATTCTTATGGGGTAAGTCCTGAACTAGACAGTACTTTATGGAAGAGTAGCAGAACATTAACACCTGCTGATTTAATCCTAAGGACTTCTGTTAGATGCCCTTGTGGGCTTTTGAGCAGTAGTAAACTGTTCATGTGCTTGCCACTTAATTGGGAGAGTCTCCATGTGGCCTCTGGGATCCATTTTGCAAGAAGATTTTTCATCAGTAAGACACTGTTGGTATGTTGATTTTTTTTTGCAGTCAGCTGTCATGTCAAGAAGATGAAACTCACTCCACCAACAGTGAACTTGATATCGCATAAGTAGCAATGGGAGCCTCCAGGTAGTTCACTTACCTTTTGGTTTGAAAGCATGGCATGAAATCACCTTGAAGGAAGACCTTTCTTGACATTAAAATGGTTGAATTCAGGACTCGCCTAATGCTCTTGATGGTTGTTGTTTTTTTGTTTGTTTTTTTTTAATTACATCATTAAGTGAGCCTAACACTCAAGATGTGAATGATAATCGTGACATCAAAACATACTGTATTTTACTTGGCCTGGGCTCTGCCACCTGGGAAAAGACAACACAACCAATGGCTTGGCTTTCACAACTCTGAAGCAGCATCCATGTTGTCATGGGGTGGAACTAATAAGGCATACCAACTTTATTTTCATGTGCACCCTGCATGTTACTATGCTGGAGGCACTATTGCAATAAAAACCTATTCCCCTGGCTGTTCTGTGGCACAGTTGGTTTTTTTTTTTTTTTTTTTTTTTATTTTTGCACATGTGACTTAGGACCCTGTTGTATCATGAACATTTGATTAAATGGCCTTGCCAAGAGGCTATCATGTTTATGACACAACACAACACCCCAGCATGGTGATAATTGCAATGTATACAGAGCCTCTATTTATCTGCCAGATGACTTCATACCTGGCAGGTTACAAGGACAAAAGTCCAAATGTATGCACAGATGGTGAACCTGCAGTTTTAAATTAGAACTTTGCCCTTTATTAGCCAGAGTTTCCAATTAAGGCATTCCCCAAAGGAAATGCATTGGATAAAGAACCCCAGTGTTTCGCAGCCAAGCTAGATGGTGAAATGCCAGTTTCAGATCTCTTCGCCAAACAATCAGCTACTGACCCAGTCATCTTCATTTAAAGAGAAACAACTGCTCCATATTGAGTGACTTGCCATGCTCAGCCAAAAGGCACTGAGCTGCACTGTCCTTATGTTACAATACAGTATAACCTTGCTAATCTGCAAACCTGGTAATTGTCACATTTGCTTGGGAAAGCAAGGCAAGATGTCCAGAGACTTGGGTAGCAAGGGAGCTGTAGAGGTCTTGTGCTGAGGCTTTCTTATGTGAAATGCATACTTCAGGTAATAGAATGCAAAGACTCGGAATTAGAGCTTTTCAAAATAAAGGAACAATTGGTGCACAATTAATGGGGACACTTTTATATGGTACGATATACCAGATTACAACATGTAGTAAACTTGGTTGGAGCTTCTAGCTGTTAATGTGATTCAATAAAGAACTACTTCCTACACATATATTCTTTACAGTTCAAAAATGATATTCTTTCCATGCTATGCTTCCCAGATGAATCTGTTGTTTTAGGCTTACATTTTAAATGTTAAGTATCTCACTTGTGAAAACTCCTTTTGTCACTGCAAGCTGTTGCGCTCTGTCACTCTAAGTCATCGCAGAGACCTGGGTTTTGCAGTGTGAAGTGACTGGTTTTATGATTGCCAACCTTTCCTTTTCTCGACTTCCCTTAGGTTTTATACCAGCTATAAAGGGAATTGGCTGGTAGTTGGCAGAACCTGTTAGCTGTATCGAGTGATTTTTAATTTTTATTTTTTATTTTTTTCCTGGTGTGATGCTTCAAAACCTGGGTTGATAAGGACACTTGTGTATCATGATCCTGAAAAATCTGCAATTTGGTCTTTCATCATTCTGCTTCTTTTTAGAAATGGGGGTTTTCTAATTAATATGTTCTGCAGTGCACTGTGTGTGCTTTTTATTTTTCTCTCTTCTGAGCTCTGGGAAAGTGTGATACTGCCAGTTGGTCTGGGGACATAGCTCAGGTGAGCCAGAGTGCCTGGATAGGTCAGCTGAATAGTTGGCTATCTGGTAGAACTGCTTGTGGTATGAAAATATAGGTCTGGGTGTCTTTAGCAGCATTTGGCTTGTATGAATATTGAGGTCCTTCCCAGAAGTTGACTTCCTTCTGCCACTTTCACTTTCACGAGCAGATATCCTTTTCATTAGCCGTCATGATTGAAATGAAGGCTCTTGGAGAGGCTCCATCAGGCTTTCTGGCATGCGGCTGTCTCCTTTTAAAAAAAAGTAAACAAACAACAATCTCCCCCCAAAAAACCAACAACACCC
>NW_005842740.1:129232-129475 GCF_000455745.1 Alligator sinensis
CCCCCCAATCTTCCTGTTACATCCCTTTTGTCATCAGATGCCAGAATGGCTACAAATCTGGAGAGTTGTCTTCCTAAAGAAAGAACAGGTATAGCATGAAGGGCCTTTTTGTTACTTCCTAAGGGCTACCACTTGTTTCTTTGCTTCTGTACTAAGTCTGGCCTCTTCTGCTAGGAACGGGATCTAAACCTCTCCAAGCTCAGTTAAATATGTCTTCGTTTATATGTACAGAATCGGGGAATA
>NW_005842740.1:129490-134365 GCF_000455745.1 Alligator sinensis
CTGACCTGGGCTGCCTCAGTGTTGCTTGTATGAGTTGGGTCTGCTTGTCTGCAGCCCGTGTTTTGCAAAATGTTTGCATAGAAGAAGCTAAACTCTTTCCACATTGCCAGTTAAGCAAATGAGAACTGGTTGTTAATTTTTCCTTTTCGGTTCTAGCTTTTGATCTCCAAATAATAAAAATCCTTGTTAAAGCATCTGGGTACTTGAACTAGTGCCAGTACATCTGCCATCCGTCTCTTCTTTCTTCTGCAGGGTCTGCTTTCTAGGAGTGTTTGCCCTGATTGTTAGCTGGGGATCCTTGGGCTTGGAGCTGGCTGTTGCTGTGGTAAGTAAGTGGTGCTCTGATCCAGATTTCATGCACCCTTTTCTGCAGATATACCAGATATGGGAATAAGTACATGCTATGCTGTGCCTTCTTATAAGGTGTTTTAAGTAGCTGTCATGACAAAGTACACATGGAATAGATAAGATAGTCTCTTTACATGGTGGAGTTTCCTAGCAGTCTGCCTACTCTGCTCTGTTCCAAGGCTTGGTGATAGACCTATAGGAAGTGTTCCCAGAGGGTTGTTCGTATGCTAGACTTCTGCAGTCTGCATTATGGGCAACCCACCCCCCCACCTTGGGAGCCTAGAACCCAGGATTCTCTCATGCAGCCCAGCAGCATCTTCCCTGTAGCTCCAGTGTGTTTTAATTGATTCTCTTTGACTTCACTGTTCCTCTGTAGGGCTCCAGTGACTTCTGTGTGAATCCAGATGTCTATGTCTCCAAAGTGGTAGAAGATCATGCAGTGCTTAGTACTGGTAAGTGCTGTTGTTGGGACTGGCTTGAAGACATGCTGAGCTGTAGGAGTGGCTGGGCTGACAGGTAGAGTTTGATTTGAAACCCGAAGCTGAGTTTGGAAACTAGAAATGGCAATAAAATGAGTAAAGCAGACATGTTCAAAGGTCGGGAGAGCCAAAATACTAGAGAATGTTTTCCCCCAAAGGACTTTCTAATAGAAACGTAGTTTCAGCTCTTCTTTCTGGGAATTGGTTTTCTTTTACCTCTGTATGGCAATAGCTTGTAAGGGGGGTGGAGGCAGTAGAAATCCAGGAATGCAGGTATTCATGAAGTCGGTGTTTCTTCAAACTGCTCTTAGCCAACTTACTTTCTGGACTCCAAGATTTATTTTTTTAAATGAAGATTCTTGTTCTTCTGGTTGTGAATGGAAATAGGACTCTTCTACCCCCCCAGTTAAGCAACTAAATGGACTGAAACAGTCCATATTAATTTCCCCATTCCTCAGATTGATGCATTTAATCTTTATCCCTTTTGTTCATCACCTTAGTACTGCCACTTGTATCAGAATAATTCCAAACAGTCTGCTTTATTCTGCAGTGGGGCTATTCGATTTATCTAAAAGGGTTTTCCTGAGAAATAAGGCTGCATCAAACATGGAAATGGCTGCCTTTCCAATATTTTAATCATTTGGTTTCTTAAATCTTAGTTTGGGCAAAAGTGGTGTTAAAAGGTGTTGCATCCAGAACTCTATAGGGTAACAAATATTCTTATACAGCTTTTCCTACATAATTCTCATCTGCCTTTAAAATACAAAGGCATGGCTAAGTAGAATAGAAAACAAAGATTAAAATCGGTTTTGCCCTTCTCAGGCATTCCCCCAATCCTGCAGTCAGTCCTTCTTGACATTACACTATTAGCTACTGAAATAGGTTTTCCTGACTTCAGGTCATTGCATAAATCTGTGCATGTGTGTGGTTTTTTGTTTAAACCCTGTTGCCGTGGGAAGTCTGAACTCTTTTCTATATTATGTTTAATAGCAGAACATCTGAGCTTGCTCCTTTATGAGGCAGTCCATAAGCCTCTTGTCCAAATCATGTACTGACTAACTGTTCTGGGACTGTTAGTCCTCAGCTTAGATTTAAGAATAAGGTGAAATGAGTGGCATCTCCTGCCTGGGACTGAATAGGGAAAAGTCCTCATTGTATACCTGCCACTCAATGAAGGCTCAGTACCCAGTAGAGGAACAGTATTAAGAACCTCCGCTGCCGACTGTTCAGTTGGCAGGTGGCTTTCATTGGAATCTGAAGAAGTAGGTTATTTTAAGAGCTAACTGACATTGTTGGTAAAGCAGCATAAAATGAAGTCTTTTTTTTTTTTTTTCCACCTGTAATATCTTATTTTCTATGTTATGAGCAAGCACAACTTTGGGAGAGCCTATGGTGTGCATTGCAAAGAGAGCTGTTTGGAACTAGGGCTGCTCTGGTTCTTATTTGCTGGACTATTAATGATTCTTTTAAAGATCTAAATGCCAACTTTGTCTCTTGGTGCTTTATATTGCTATTGTCCAGTCTTGGCTGCCTGCTTTGAAGCTGATAGGGAATCAGAAACAATGCTGTAGCAGGATATGCAGAGACCTGAGGCAAAAATGTTTGCGTGAAAGTATGAAGAATGGAGTGTTGAGCAGTATTTATGGGTTAATATTCCTACCTGCAGGCTTATTGTTGGAAAGCCTTGCGTATCGGCTTCCTGAAAAGGAGGGGAGGGAGTCCAGCAGCTTCGCATATAGATGCCTTTTGTTGTAAAGAGATGTGATGGTGATTTAGGCCTGGGCAAGATGAGAATTTTCCCTCTCTTGGAGATGACCAGAATTTGACTTGGGACACCAGCAGATGCTCTTTGTTTTCACTGAAAAAGGAAATAAGTGAATGGGGTTGAGAGCAGAGGGGGATTTCTTCCTGACTGACCACTGATGTTAGCTGCATGTAATTACAGCTCAGTACCTTGAGCCAGATCAATAGTGTGTTGGCAGTGATGAAAGGTAACCCTGAAAAACCAGAGGAGCTGTCTTTTCCCAAGGCACGTGCAATACATTGCTTGATTTGGGGCTTGTTTTACCTAAGCATTGCTTGGAAGATAAATGGCGACTCCAACTCCTGCATAAAGTTTCCTGTTCTCTTGCTCATCTGCTGAGATGAGAGCACTTCAGAGATGAGGCTGTGCCTATTGGCACAGTGGTAGCCACTGTCTTAGGTGTGATGCCCTGTAAAGACCAAATCTAGCTCTGCGCAGGAGGAACTGCAGGCTTGGGTATGAGGCTGAGATTAAAGGGTGGGCCATGCTCTTCTAGGTCAGTAGGAGATCTGATCATTCCCATAAGAGGTGGATGTGAGACCTGATTTAACTGCTGCAAGTTAGTAGTCTTTTATGAGGTTACCATTATAATATTATATCCCATTTCTTGGGGGGGGGGGGTAACTGGGTTAGCAGATCTTTGCCTTACTGTTTAATGCATCAAGCTCCTGAGCTGGAAGTAGATTTATGATATGAGGGAGCCAGTACTGGCTTTGCAGGGCCCATTATAAAAGTAGTAACAGAAGGTGGTGGAGGGAGGCGGGGGACCATCAGCTCAAAGCTGGAGTCTAGTCATTTAGTGTCTTTTTTTTTTTTCTTCCCCTGTAATAATTTTCTTAGAAAAATATAAACACTGCAGCCAACAAGACATTTTTAAATAAACACAACTGTTATTACCACCAATGTTCAGCAAAAGGAATGCAAACATGTCTCTGCTTTTCAGTTCTGTGGGTATTATTTTTTCCCTGTTCGAGAATTTTTTTGACAGTTGTGGCAGGGGTAGAATAATAGGTGCGTGTTAGATTTGTGCTGTATGGAACAATTCCTGGAGTGCCACATAAAGGCACAACTTCAATAATGCCTCCAAGGACATCAGCCCCTTTAGGTAGATGAAGTCAGTCTTTCATCAAATGCCATGAAAATGAATGGTGTTTTAAGAACAGGGCTGTGCAATTTCTGGGAGGCCCTGTGGAGACCCCAGCTGGCATTGCTCCATGAGCAATGGGCAGAGTGGTGACTAAGTAGCAGACCTGGGCTGGATATTTTAATCCCTCATGGGCCGTGTGTGGCCTGTGGCTGCTAGTTGGATAGTTCTGCTCTAAGAATACAATTTTTCAGATGGTTGAAATGCCTCTTGTATGCTACGTATTCAGAACAGGGGACGGGTATAGGCAAATGTTGCTTTAATGGGAAAAAATTTCACATCCACAACATGGGGAGGAATTTTATCAATTTTTATACTAAATGTAAGGGCAAAGACAACCCCTGCCCGGAGTGCCTTGTCTACTTATTCAGGTGACTTACTATGTACTGCTGCTAATGATGGTAGGAAAATCTGCACCTCCCCTCCCCCAAAAGAAAGGCAACTTTAGTTGATCATATTCTTTCTCTACTTTCTCTGCCTATTTACTTTCTCCATTCAGAGTTGAAAGAAGTTTTGGATCCCAGTGGGTTTTTATCAGCCTTACAAGTTTGAATCCTCGTGTTGCCCTAGAAACATCCCATCTCTTTGACTGATGGCTAGAAGAGGCTTCTTTCTGAGTGTAGTACTACACCTAAATTAGTATCTCGGTAATGCAAGGACACCCAGCTTTCCTGCCAGTCAAGGGCTTTGGATGTTGCAGCATAGTGCTTCTAGTTGTGCTGGTCTGACAGTGAAACCGTGTCTGCATGACCTGGGTTCGTGCCCCTGATGCAACAGTTTTGTGTGTAGCTTATGGGTGGTTTCTAGGAGAAAGGGAAAGAAAGTTGGGTAGCAAGAATAGAAATCCCTTTTTCATTGGCTTTCTATTATTTTAATCACTGTTTTCAGACCCAAGCAGAGCTAATAGCTTTGGGGAATAATCTGATTAAATGTATGATTATCATCATGACGACTTAGCTAGGGAGGAGGAGACCTTCTGTTCTTGTACTATGGCTATGCTGTGGGAAGAAAAATCAAGATTCAGAATGCTTTCATACAAAGTTTGTGGAGGAGGAGAGTGACTTGTAAATGATTTTGGGAAAGGAAGGGGGGGGGGGGGG
>NW_005842740.1:134426-153300 GCF_000455745.1 Alligator sinensis
CCCCCCCCCCCCCCCCACCCACACCCACACACACACACACCCCTTGCCCAGTATTCATTAACTCAGATAAAGCCAATGAAGTTGAACACTGACAGAATAATCATCTCCCGCTGCTTGTAAAATGCTGCTGTGCTGCCAAGATGTTTATTTTCAAAGCAGGAGGCCATCTTTGAGTCCTGCTTGTTTTCATTGATATTGTGTTATTACCAAATGATTTATTCGATAACATTACACGGAAAGGCACAATCTGCTTAGGCAACAGGAAGACCTCTCTCCAGGTTTTAAGATGCAGCTTTCCAGTAAGAGGGACAGAAGGCAGCTTATCTGAGGGACCACATGGCCCAGGGGGTGAGTAGTGAAGCCTTTCATCTCAAATTCAGCCAACTTGGGCACTGCCTGGAAGCCGTTATTGCCCGGTTGATCAGCAGCCTGTGAAGTGATCCAGCCTCAGCCAATTATAAGCAGCCAGGTGTTCATGTCACACAAACCATCCAAATTGGCTTCTTATTGACTTTTTTAGTTCAGAAGCCAAGGATTGAATGAGCCAGGCAGACTGAACTCCCCTCTCCTTCACTGAAATGATTTTCTGCAGGTTAGGGTCAATATGTGATTGCAGAGCCATGAGCCATCATCTTTGAAGACTCATGGCGATCGGCAGAGGTCCTGGATGATTGGAAACGGGCAAATATAGTGCTCCTATATAAGAAAGAGAAAAAGAAGGATCCAGGGAACTCTACAGACCAGTCAGCCTCACCTCAGTCCCTGGAAAAATCATGGAGCAGATCCTCAAGGAATCCATTTGTAAGCACTTGGAGGAGAAAAAGGTGATTTTAGGAATAGTTGGCATGGATTCACCAGGGGCAAGTCATGCCTGGCCATCCTGATTGCCTTTTATGAGATGACTGGCTCCGTGGATGTGGGGAGACCAGTGGATGTGGTGTATCTTGATTTTAGCGAGGCTTTTGATGCGGTCTCCAACAACATTCTCGCAGGCAAGCTAAGGAAGTACGGGCTGGATGAATGGACTGTGGTGAATAGAAAACTGGCTAGCTGGCTGCCAGTATCAAGTGGAGTGCCCCAGGGGTCAGTCCTGGGGCTGGTTTTGTTCAATGTCTTCATCAACAACCTGGAAGATGGCATAGAGCGCACCCTCAGCAATCTGCAGATGACACCAAGCTGGAGGAAGTAGTACATATGCTGGAGGGTAGGGCTAGGATTTGGAGCGACTTACACAAATTGGAGAACTGGGCCAAAAGAAATCTCGTGAAGTTCATTTAAGGGCAAGTGCAAAGGCCTGCACTTAGGACAGAACGATCACCGATACAGGCTGGGGGTGACCGGCTGGGCAGCAGCTCTGCAGAAGAGGACCTGGGGGTGACAGTAGACAATAAGCTGAACGTGAGCCAGCGGTGTGCCCTTGTTGCCAAGAAGGCTAACGGCATACTGGGCTGCATTGGTAGAGGTGTTGCCAGTAGGTCAAGGGAAGTGATTATTCCTCTCTATTCAGCACTGGTGAGGCCACATCTGGAGAACTGCGTTCAGTTTTGGGGCCCCCACTACAGAAAGGATGTGGACAAATTGGAGAGAGTCTAGCAGAGGGCAACAAAAATGGTTTGGGGGCTGGGAGACATGACTTGTGAGGAAAGACTAAATAAGACCAGTTTCCTTAGTCTGAGTCCCTTCTCAGTCTTCTCTTCTCTAATTAGCAGCCTTTAATTCCCTGAAGTGGAGTTTGAAAGAAGATGGACTTGGACTGCTCTCAGTGGGGGCAGATGACAGAACGAGGCGCAATGGTCTCAAGTTGCAGCAAGGGAAGTTTAGGTTAGATATTAGGAAGAATTTTCTCCCAAGGAGGGTAGTAAAACACTGGAACAGGTTACCTAGAGGTGGTGGAAGTTCCATCCTTGGAGGTTTTCAAAACCTAGCTAGACAAAGCTTTCGCTGAGATGATCTAGGTGGGGCTGGTCCTGCTTTGAGCAGGGCGTTGGACTAGATGTGACCTCCCTGAGGCCACTTCCAACCCTCCCTTTCTATGATTCTGTGCATGGGTGGGGGATGTGGCAGTCTTCCTGGCCAGTGCCTGTGTTTGTAGATTCAAATCCTCTTTATTTAAAGCAAAACAGCAACTGCTCCATATTGAGTAGCTTGCCATGCTCAGCCAAGAGGCACTGAGCTGCACTGTCCTAAATATACAACACAGTATAAGCCCTGTGAACTCCATACAGCGTGATCTACATGGTATTTTTCCCCCAAGCGTCTGAACGTCCCTGTGAGTGTAGAAATGAGACTCCATGATTTCCTTGTATTTTGGATTGTTAGACACTTTTTAGAGAAGTTAAACAGCAGACTGGCTGACACTTCACTTTCTGTCCTGTCACCAGGAGTTGAAGCCTAATTTGGCTTGCTTTCCTCCTTCGCCTGAGTAGGAGTGAAATGTGAAATATTTAAATTTGAATGAAATGGCCGGGAAAAATCTCCCTCTTCCTGTCAACCTGTACTCCAAGAAGGTGGGCCAGTTGGTGGAAAGTATGGGAAGGTGCTCAGACAATAGGAACTCTTTTCTCTCCCATTTTGATATCGCTGCTGGGATTTTAACTGTTCGCAACAACTGAATACCAGGGAGATGGTGCATCTTGCTTGTAAAGCCTTTGAGGTGCAGCGTGTGAAATGCATATTGGTTAGGAGTCCAGTCAGGTAAGCATGAGCACTGGCTTGGAAGACTTATGGCATGCCTTTTGGGCAAAGCTTTATATTTTAAATCTGTGTCCTCTTGTAAAGCTGTCTGCTTTCCACCATATCGGATTTCTGCTGCTTTTCAGGCACCTCTGTAAGGGAGGGCTACTATGTCACTTCAGTGTCAGTGCTGTGGTTCTGTGCTGTTTGGGAACCGGGAGACTTCCTTCTGTGCTTGCAGAAGTGAAAAATGGAATTCAGCAACTGAAACTGCCTTTGCTGCTAGTCATCAGTTTTACTTCCTTCCTAGGAAAAACAGATTTGGCAAAAATAAACAAATAAATGAAGGGATTTCAAATGGATGTTCTTCATCAGATGGTTCCTTCGCCTTATTTCTGCTCCAGCTCTCTCTGCTCTGATGGAAAGTGGGTCAGGAGGATTGGTGCTAGCAGCCGCAGGCAGGCATGGCAGCTGTGTGCGTGACCCCAACCTCTCTCATGTTGATCTCTCTAAAGGATGGTTTCAGGAACCAGCTTCTGACATTAGGAATTGGTTGTGCAGAATTGCAGAATAGAGGAATAAAAACCATTTTACCGTTTTTACTCTGCTCTTGGGAATAGGGACTTTTGGAAGGCAGTGGAGTGGCCATCATAGGGCTGTATCTTGGACAGAGGTGTCCAGCTGAGAAATCAGCCTTTGTCCAAACTTTCTTCTCCAGTGGAAAGATGGTAATGCCCTTTCCACCTTGCTAGTTTATTTCCACCATAGAGGGCATGTAGGGGGTAGGCTAGGAGGCATATGGCAATGTTTCTCTTCCACGGGTAAAGTAGAATTAAGGTCCTTATGTGATCCCAGCATAATTAAGCTAGGGCTCCAGCTTGCCCTGGAGTAGATCAGGGAGCTACAAAGCAGGCTCTCTGGCAAGCTTCCCTGCTGCTTTCCTGCAGCACAGCTGGGCACAGCACAGAGAAGTCACTTTGATGTTCACTGCTGGCCAAATGGATGTGGCTGTCTTAAAAAAATACACATCACATGTGGAGTTTCTGACCCACCTGCAGGTTCTGATTCTGCAACAGCTAATGGCTTTTGATTTTGCAGTCCAGAGATTGGGAGTTGGGAAGGAAGTGAGAGTTTTTGAACAGAGCCTAATTGTGGCATTACTTGAAGTCAATATGCTTTGATCAATAGCCCAAAAAATTCATTCTTGATTTTTTTTGTGAACCACGGGCCAGGCATCAAATTGAGGTAGTTGGGTTGTATCATCCTGCACAACTTGATGCTGTTGTCTCTCTCAGTACCTGTGCTGTTTCTTGCAAGAGGGGTCACTACAGGCAATGTATTTGGCACTTACTTGGGCTAAGATCTGTTAGTACAGGTAGCCTGGAACAAGCGACTCCTTACCTGGATCACAGTAGTTTGGCTCAAGGGACCACAGTCTAGGCAGAGTCCACTTGTGGCATGACTGGTTGAGTATCCTGCCCTGCCCTCTTATATGCCTAGATTTTACTAATTGCCATTTAATGGCTCAGTTGATCTGTAGACATAAGTCATCCCAGAGAGAGCTCCAGTGGGGAGAGATGGAGCAGCTGGCGGAAGCAGCCCCAAAGTAAGCTAATGAATTATAAATAACAGCTGTCAGGTCCCACTGCCAGCGTGCGGGGGTGGAGAGGCTGCAGCAGCCCGCACGTTCTCCTGTAATGCCGACTCGGTGGAGAGGGCATGCAGTATTCATAGGGAACATAGCAAAATCAGAATGGCATCGAGCTCATTTGTGCTTCTCCTTCCTTTGGAGCCTGTGGTTTGGGGTAATTGAAAACCCAGTGATTTGCCTCCATCATAATTTTTTGTAACATGCAGATTAAAGAGCAGTCTACAAAATATTCTCACCAAGGGAATTTGGCAAAACTAATGCTGGAGAGGGCCCAACATCCACAAGCAGGTGAAGGAGGAGTGTGGCAGGATGGGAGTCTCTCATAAATAGGCATTTCCATAAATCATCCTCTCTACAGCCTAATGGAGCATGGCTTAATGATGAGAAGGCTGCATAGTTAGCACATGAAGCCTTCCTCTTTGCCATCACCGGTTTCAGTATTTAAAGCAGGGGTTGTCAACTGGAGATGCACATACCCCCAGGGGTACTTGAGAAGGCCCTAGAGGGTACGCAGGGATGGAGCGTTGCCATGCACCATCCCACCCAGGCACTACCTGCCTAGCTGAGCACAGGGGGTAGGGGAAGGTCACACGCGGCAGCTGCTGCCACTCTGCATTTGGCCGCCTGCCACCCCCACCCCCTCCCTGCTCCGCATCCGGCCACAGGGGCTACACTGCTCTGTGACCAGCCCCCAGGGGTACACTGACCCAAAAAGGTTGAAAAGCCCCACAATTTAAAGGGTTGATGTGCTTACCTTGTGAAGCCTCAGGAGGAGGAAGGGGCCGTCTTTACACACCTGTGGCAAGAGTCTTTGACTTAACTGTTCACTAGCTGCCAGGAGTGTCAGTCATATATGTGGCTTTATAAATAAATAGTTTGGGGGGGAGGGGGGGGGTAATAAGACATTGCGTTGTCAGAGTTCTTGGGAACGTGTGAGGTGCTGAGAGGCAGTGCAGTGATAAGGGAGGCAGGGACTCTGTGGATGGGTGAGATGTTTCCAGTCCCTTCGTAGTCCCTCAGTTTTAAGCCCTGTGAACTAAGCTTGTAGTGGACTCCATTGACTTAGTGCAAGAATCCCCCTTTTGAAGAAGCAAGGAGGGAGATTTGGGTTCATCTAAAAGCTGGGTTTTAATTAGAAGTGTGCAAGTACTGGCAGGGGGTATTGATTTGTCTTGAATGCACTCCAGAGACCCTCCAACCTGTTCCATTCAGCAGCTCCACCTTGTCCTCCAGCTCTTTCCCAGCTGTTGTTTACAGTGAAGGTGATGCTGCTTACCCCTGCACTGGTACTGGATCGGTTTGGGGCATCCGTTTTTCCAGGTGTTATGATTCTTCTGAATTGGGAGGGGGTTCTTCTCTTGCTGTTCCTCCAAGTTCTGTTCAAATCCCAGCTGCTCCTTTTGAGAGCAGCAGAGCAAGCCCATGTTGCAAAGGCATTCTCTTCCTGCTCTCTGGGGTGCACGAACTGGTACATTTGGGGAGCTGTGCATAGAGCAGATGTTATGTAAGCATCAGTGCACATACTTTCTTCAGTCTTGTCTGGCGGCTTGATCTCTGCAGTTGCATCTAGGATGCTCAGCAGCAGGGAAGACCATGTGCCTTCGAGTATTATGCTGGATGGCAAACTAGCATTGGTTGCTCTGTGTTGATGGTTCACTTCACTGTGTCGGTGGGAAAACCGTAATTAATTTTTACTGGTGGGGTGGGGAGGGTACTGCAATAGCCTCAGATTTTAGTAGTGCCTGCCTTTTTTTCAGAAAGTAACTGGCTCCCTGTTCTCTGCATCTTTCAAGCTGCATGGAGAGGGAAGAAAGCATTCAGTCCACACACCTTGTCTTGTCACCCCGAGGACTGCTACTTGTGCTTCTTAAGGACTGTCTTCCCCTGCTTCAAGTGTTAGAAGGCTCGACCATGTTCTGATTTGTTGTTCTTTGTCTCAATAGATACCCTGCGCTATTATATTGCCTGTAGTGCTGGATACCCAAATCCCTTCCAGCAGGTGAGTATCATCAAGCTGCACATCAGTGGGGCTAGTGATTACACGCAGTCTTGGAGCAAGCTACGTGAGTGAGCTTAGCTTAAACTTTAGGGCATGGTCTGCCTGAGATTTCCTCCTGCTTTGGTGGAAGGAGAGATCCAAAGAGAAGGAATATTGGTACGAGTGACATCAAGTCAGGGCACATGGCGCTCCTCCAGGACATCGGTCCCTGCAGTTCCAGGCACATAAGGCTGTCCACATTTCTGAAGCAAAAGATGATCAGGACCATTGTTGGCTCCTGTCAGTTACTTGACATTTGTCCTTGGAGCAGAGACATTTCTCTCCGTGTTTGGGCCACGCAACGGTTCGAGTTACTGCCGCCTCCCTGTAGCTGATACAGTATTCACAGGTAGTGTAGGGTTGCTGTGTGTAGCATTCCAGTCCTGCATTTGAGCCACTGATGAGGATTACATGGAACAATACCCCTACAGAAGTGGCCATGGCCCTGCGGCACAGATGTAAAGCACGCTATTGCATTCTCGTTCCTTCTTAGCACAGCCTATAGGCATGTCCCCACAAGCATGCAGATGAGGTCTGCAGCGCTGAAAACCTGTCTTCAGCTCCATGTGCCCCGTGTTCTCCATGCTGCTAATTTGCAGTGCAGTAGCTTTTTTTGAACACCGGGAGATCCTGGTGTCAAAAAAGCAGGGCAGCGTGCCTGACTAGCATGTGTTGGCTGACCAGAGCCATGCTCCAGCTTCCAGCAAGGCTCCACGTACCTGGACCAGTGCCACTGCAGCCCTGGGAGAACCCCAGGCAAGGCTGGTGGGGCTAGCCCAGGTGCTGCCCTTAGCCTTCCCTGCCCCACCTGGGGCAGTTTGCTGCATGCCTGCTGGGGTGTGCCCAGGGACAACTAGCCATGGTACGTGCTGCTGCTAGATGTCCCTGGGGAAACTAATATTGCTGCTTGTGGGGACATGCCCTATGAGTGCAGCAGAGTCCTCACTCAGATTCTAACATGTATCCCAGGAACAGAATGAATTGGTTCCAGCTGCTTCTCAGCTCTCTCCCTACACTTCTGCAGAAATTTTCATTGTGTTTGAAATAAGATGTTTCTGGCTGGCCTTTCTCCAAAGAGAGCCTTCCGGACATGATGCGGTGCTGCTGTCAGTCGCACTCATAATTGCTCTGTGTAACGGTGTCTAGCATGCGGCTGAGTGAACTTCCCTGACATCTCCTAGCGGGGTGTCTTTGCTGCATGTGAATAAAAATGGAAGAGATATTGGCATTAACTACTTCACTACCGACTGCTTCAGTAGAAACATCTCAGCAGTGCTCTTTATTTGTGGTAAAAGAGCTGTTGGAATTGGACAAGGAAGTTTTGGGTCAAGTCCCTAGAGCTGTAATTTCTTCTTAACCAGTGGTTTTCAACCTGAGTACTGTGAAATGTCCCTGGGTGGACAGAGGTAGCTATGAGGTCTGGGGTAGAGACAGACTGGTTCCTCACCTGTATCCATCCTTCCCCCAACACACACGCACTCTCCACCCTCCAAAGCACTCTTACAACACAAGGTAGTCTTACCTTGAGGAGCCAAGCTGTTTTGTATGTGCTGCCACTCTATCAGGGAGTAGTAGAGCTGGTTTAGCATAACACGGTAGATGGGCTAATGAGGTCTGCTGAGCTGCTCCCTGTGTTGAGATGAGGGCACGCAGTGCTAGCTCAGGGGTCTGCAGCAGGCCTGACAAGAAGACGGTGAGGAAGACGCATTGCAGGTCCATGCAGGAGGCTGGATGGGAGACAAGTCCCAGGATTAAAAGGATTGGATAAACAGCAATGTAGCCAATGTCTGAATATGTCTGAGCAAGATTTAACTTGACAGCCGCTCTTCTCCCCTGCCCCCCTCTTCCGCCTCAGGAGCTTTTGTACATAGGTTGGCTTTGCCCCTCAGGACTGAAATGTTCATGTTTATGTTGAGCAGAAGCTGTCGGGAAGTCATAAGGCCCTGGTGGAAATGCAGGATGACGTGCTGGAACTCATGAGGTCAACCAGCAGAGAATACCCTACCTCCAAGGTAAGCTCTGTGAGCATGCCCTTCCCACCTCCATGGCCTCAGAAATCCTTTCCCTTAGATCTGTTCTTTCCCCAAAAAAAAAAAAAAATCCTTTCTTTCAAATAATCTCCAGCTTGTTGCTTACAGGAGTATCTCATCCGCATCCAGGAGGTCCTAAATGCCACAGAGATCAATTTGCAGCACCTGACTGCACTGGTTGATTGTCGCAGTCTGCATCTGGTGAGTACAGCAGGGCAGTGCCTGCAGCTGAGAAGTTGTGGCTGCTTAGATGCAGACCCATGGTGCTGAGCTCTCTGAAGGCAAGGGTGGAAGGACCTCACGAGTACCAGAGATGCTTGGCTGCTTTGCTCCTAGAGAGGACTGAGTAGTAGTGTTAGGCCGGGCAGATTAGGTCAATTCAGGCCAGTTGGTTTCTTTAAAGAAACCGTGAGCCTCACAAAACCGTATTTTAACAGCTTTTCAAGCTATGCTTTTAATTTTGTTAGTCGGTAAACTGCTGTGGAGGGTCAGAATCCAGGGTCAGTGAAAGCTGACTTGCAGAAAAGGCAGTGTTTCTTTCTATGGTGAATACACAGCTCTGACTGGCTTCTTTCCCCAGGATTATGTCCAGGCTCTGACAGGCTTCTGCTACGATGGAGTGGAGGGGCTCATCTACCTGGTTCTCTTCTCCTTTGTCACTGCTCTCATGTTCAGTTCCATTGTGTGCAGTGTCCCGCACACGTGGCAACAGAAGAGGTATGTGTGAGAATTGGATGCAGTCGGCTCACACACTGTTGTGTTCTTGGGCAATTTGCTCCTGCAGACTGGTCATTGGGTTTGTCCATTAGCATCTGGAATTCTTCACCATGTACTCTTGAGAATGGATTGACAAACCCCTAGGTCTAGTGGGAGAAGAAACCATCAACCTAGGTCCAGTGGGAGAAGAAACCATCAATTTCTAACCAAGACCAAGGAATTCAGAATGTCTCATCTCCAAAAGGTTTATTGCTGCGTACTTGTTTGGTGCCCAGTAAGATTTTTGTTCTCCTGAGTTAGATCTTAATAAGCTAACTCGAGAGAAGAGTACTCCTTGTCCTGTATAACTATCATGTTTTAAAAGTGCCTATTCCGTTGTATTGCTTTTAAGGTTTTTATAAGTGGACGGGAGATGGGGTGAGGTCCTTGAAGGGTTTAGGATCGTATCCTGCTTGCCTTATTCTATTCTTTAAGTCTCAGACTTGCCTAGCTCACTTCAGCTATGTGATTATGGCCAAATTTAAAAAGCGACTCCCCACTTTACAGCAGCACTGGAATGAAGATTTGCATTTATTTCCAGCAGATATTTGATGGTTGTAAGCTAATCTGGCCAATTTGTCTTGCCCTAGCCTGGCAGTTTGTTGTGGGGCCAGTTGTTACATGAGTGCTCCTTCTTGCTTTTCATTTATCTGTTGAAAAGTGGACTGTGTTCCTCTGCAAAACATTCTTTTTAGCTAAGCGTAACGTTTTCAGTGACTAAGAATAGTCCAGGCATCAAAATGTGGTATGGAATCTTCTGGGGAAATAAGGGGCGGGGGGGGCTTCTTTACCGGAGAGGCTGCTGGGAATGCATCACCTGCAGCCGTAGGGAGGTCTGCATAGTCTACTGGGGCTCTGCACCTGTGGCAGGGCATGGTTTCTCTTGCAGGTAAAATCTGGTGTCAGTAGCTTTCAGTTCCTTTCCTAAAATGTTGCTGCCCCCATGTGGTGCAAATGATTTCGTTGGAGGATGCTTACTAAACTATTTGGCCCACCTCCCTGCCAGTGCAGCGTTTTGATGTGCTGTGTGCAGCGGTGTGCCATGCAGTGGTGATACATCGTGTTCTTAGGGAAGCAGAATAAGTTGGAGTGAGCAGCAGAGGGATATCATGGTGACTAAACTTCAGAGCACAGCAGCACTGTATTACTCCTCTCTGACACCTAAGCTGAAGGATGTTGCTGGGGGTTTTTTGTTTTTGTTTTTTGTTGTTGGGGTTTTTTTTTGAGTGTTGTCCAGTAGACTTGTGCAAAGCAGCTAGTATTCGTTTTGGATTTGACCGATTTCAGGGGACAGTGATTCGAATCAGTGTTTTGAATCACTGTCCTGAATTGATTTGGCTGAATCTGATTTGGAGATTTGGCTACCGCCGAGTCTGACAGATCATCCCCATCCCCTGCCTGGCCCCAGCTCCTGGATCTTTTTTTCTTAATTTTATTTAAGCCTGGCACTCACCAGCTCCTGCCAGGCAGGGGGCGATACCCACTGCCCCACACTGCATGGGGGGCTCTGCCACGAGCCCCCAGAAGCCCCGATGGTTGCTGCAGTGGCTGGTGAGTGCAAGGCTTTTTCTTTTTTCCTTTTTTTTTTTTAAAGAACGGGGAGCTGTGGCAGGGTGGGTAGCCATTCATGGGGTTGGGGGGGAGCTGGGAGCGGGCAGGGGATAGGGGTGGGAGAGCGGGCGGGAGATGGGGGGTACTCAGGGGGGATGGGGGAGTAGGCAGGGGATGGGGCCTAGCAGGGGTCCTCCCCATGGTCCCCTCCCCTGCCCCCTATTTACCAACATGGAGTCCGGGTCCAGCTCCCTGCGACAGCAAGCGGGCACTGTCCAAATCTCCGAAGCTGTGCAAATCTTTTCTGAATCGATTTGGAAAGCTTCAAATAGATTCTGACCTTTTGATTGGTCTCCTGATTCAATTTGAAGATCTGTCTGCTTTCTCTGAATCGAATCAGCACCTGAAGCTTTGCACAGCCCTACTGTCCAGTGCATGCAGTGGATGGGAGAATACTGTATCTAGTTTTCCAGGCTGAAGGGCAGATTCCCTCTATGCTTGAAAACATTGACAAGCTTAAATGGAAAGTCAATGTGCTCGTTCAGTTGGTGCTTCATGGAGTGCCTGGACTTGAATAGTTTCTGCTGAGTATTTTAAGTTTGGAAATCTTTCCAAAAGCCAATCTGGTTGTAATTTATTGTCAACAAAATCTCCATTTCCAGCAGCATGACTTGATTTCTGTCATTATTGGAAGGTTGTTCCAATAACAGTATCTGCCATAAGATCTATGAACAGTAGCATCCAGTTCAGCTCTTCTGCACTGCCTCCTGTGCTATGCTTAAGGTGAATTTTGGAATTCAGCATGGTCAGTCCTCAGTCCCCTGTGCCTCTCAGACATTATGGCTGGAAGCTAGCAACAGTAAGGTACTCCATGTGGTTAAGAATGTGGTAGTCCTGTTTGGTATCTCATGTGTTAATCCGTTGCAGAGTCTTTACTCCAGCACAACCTCGCAGGCACCCGTTACACTCTCCCAGCTGTTAGCTCACTACTGTGGGATAATATAATGGACTCATGCTCAAGAAGGGAAGGGGTAGAAGCTCACCTTGGAGAAAGCAGCTACCATAGTTTCTCTGGGGTTGGAGAGGAGAGTTCTGAAGATGGCAAGTGTTTCAAGACATTACTGGACTGTCTTGTCCCACCCACTTGCTGACCTGATGCATGATGTTGCTTGTCATTTTGCCAATGCCTGCTCTGCCTGACAGTCAGCTGACAGCTTGTGTCGCTGTTAGAAGTGATTCTGTAAAACCAGCACTGGGAGGTTCTCTGTTGCCCTATGTTAAACCTTTTAGCAATATTTCTTTCCTTCTGTTTTAACTGGCAACCCTGTAAACTCACCTTAGGATCTAAGCATTCATCTGTTTTCTCTTGTATATCCCAACTAGTCCTAAAGGCAGCTCCCATCAGTGTGTTTTCATGGATGGAACAGAGATTGGCTGTGTAACTGGAACAATGTTGTTGATGCCTATGAAGGAATAGAATTGGCTGGTCTCATATCTAATGGAATAGTTCCACGGAGCTCATCAGAAAAACATATGTTTACTAAGTCAGTAAGATTCAGTTGCAGCGCCCAAGAGGCAGAGCTGTCAAATTAGATGACTCCATTGATATATGGCATATTTTGGGACGAGCATGGGCAAAGCCTACTGTGAAGAACTAGCTCTAGTCAGTACACAAGGTTCATGTTTCTGTAGAACAGACCCGCCCTGGAATAAATGGTAAGATTACTTTTGTAACCCCAATGGCATGGGCATAAACCTACCATTGTGCAAATGCATGCATAAATTCAGCTTTTCAAAGTAGCAAGAGCTTTGTTTTTAGGATGGAAAGAACAGCCTCCAGGCACAGATGCTATTGACACCAGTAACTAAAGTGTTCAGTGTACACACATGCATACACGTGTGTACGCATACACATAGAAACTGGAGAAGCATGCTTATGATCTTGCCATATGTAACGTGGGAAAACCTTGGGAAGCCAGTGCAACAAATGGAATTTAGTGGAAACTGAAGCCAAGTGAGGCTTCAACTGGTGGGAGAAGACTATGAAAGGCCCATACTGTAACATGCCTCCTTTAACCAGATGCTTTTTTGGATACGTCCACACTTCAGTTGCATGGGTGAGGGGCTTGCGTAGTTGCCTGGTCTGCCAGGCCCTGGGGGAAGGATTTGGGATGTTGTTAAGAGATGTCACTGTTTTGAGAGAGTCCAGATGGTGACTGTGGGAGGTCTGAGTCATTCTGGTGGCGGGGGAAGAGAGGTTTTGTGGGTTGTACTCCATGCTGCCATATTGAGACTTGCTGAATGGTTCTCAGCGAGGAGGTGTGAAGGATAGTTGGGTTAGTCGGATAACCACGTACTTTGGTTTTTGCAGACCCTGCTAATGTCATGATTTTGAGGATAACTTTCTTCCCTTCCTGCAGGAGTTCGGATGATGACGGGGAGGAAGAGTCTGCTGCTCAAGGGAATAGACAAACCCATGATAATCTGTACAGGGTGCATATGCCCAGCCTCTACAGCTGTGGGAGTAGTTATGGCAGCGAGACCAGCATCCCAGCAGCGGCTCACACAGTCAGCAATGCTCCTGTCACAGAGTACATGTGAGTAACCACAACGGGCAGCCAATTCTATCCAGACTGCCTTGATTCAGCTTAGTGGTGGGTGCCCACTGAGCAGAGGGAGCTGAGAAGGGCTTCAAGACCAGCTCTGCCTTGAATTGGAGAAGCTTGTTAATAGCGGCCCTAACTGAGACAAAAAATGATAAAAGGCTTGCAACCATTGCTCTTAGTGGAAGAAAATATGCTTTTACTTAGTGTGGGAATGCTTGCTAATGCTGCAGTAGAAATATTGTAGTAGGTAGGTTACCTGAAAACACTTGCTGCCTGATGTTATAGGTGTTGAATGCTATCTTCCTAGGGAAAGGTTGGAGAGGGGTGTCACTTGGCTTCCATTGTATAATAAGTCTCATGTCTCTAAATACCCCATTAATCAAATGCAACTGTTCTGCTAGAGTTTTTTATGCTTCCCACGTGGTTGGAAGCCACAGAATCACAGGTTCAGCCTTTGCCTGGAAGGCAACTCTGCTGTCTTCGCAGTCTGGATTCAACCAGTTCAGGGCTTTCATTTAGTAGACACCCCTTCCACAGAGCTTCGCACTTTAACCACCCGCATGGCCTGTTTGTCTTGGATTGCTTAATCTTTTTGCTTGCCCTCCTCACCAATGCATTCTCCTTTAATTTGGTTCCACTTTTTTGGTTTGGGGGCAGGGAACCGGAGTTCAGATGCAGCACTCCACATGCATTTTCTTTTACAGTGGTTCCAAGGGATGGGTGGATTCCCCTCGTGGCGTGCCAGTGATCGGGACATGTAGGAAAAGTATTACAGGAGTTGGATTTATGGTGGTATTTGCAGGAAGTAGCTGTGCCCTCAGTCCTAGACTCTCTGTCTCTCTCTGCCAGATCCAAAGTCCCCATACAGAGGAGGGGGCCATGTGCATCTGTCACAATCTATGTTTCCCTTCCATAGGAGCCAGAATGCAAACTTCCAGAACCCCCGTTGTGAGAACACCCCTCTGATTGGCCGGGAGTCCCCACCTCCCTCAGTAAGTTTGTCTTTACTGCTTCTCTCTGCTTCAGCATCCAAGGTCAACTTCTGCTTTGGGGATGCACATGTGCCACTCTTGTAATACCTTCAGGGGGTGCTTATTGTGCAGCTCAAGGCAGGATCTGGCCCGTACATGGTAGAAAGCTATGTAGACAAGTCGTGTCTAAGCTGCCATGGAGAATCAAAGCACAGTGTGCTGTTGTGGGTCACATATATGTATGAGCAAGATCAAACTCGCTCTACAAAGTCACATAACACTCTGGTCCCTGTGCAGTGAACACTGAAGTGCATGAGTCGCGTTTTGGGTGACTTCAGTGCCATTCTTCACATGCATGCTGTTACTCACTTTGCAGCATTGGTCCCTAAAGGCTCGGAAAGAAGTTGTAAACTCAGAGTGAATGCTGAAACTCTCTCCTTAATCTGCCCTGTGAAGACGAGAAGAAACTTCCTATTATTTTTAGTTTTATCCTTTGTTTTGCAGCATTTGTGGAGGTTGTTTTAGAATTTCTATTCCTGTATTTAATTTCCTGAGGAGAAAAAAAAACCTTTCATGGAAGGTTCTTTGGGAGCTTGGAGTGGTTTGGTAGCAGTTTCAGTCTGTTGGGTAAAATGCAGAGCTTTTATTTATGCCTTTGTAAAAGGTAGCTGAATCTGGTCCTCATTTTGCTGGATCCTGTGACTCTCTTCAGCACCATAACCACCTGGGGAATGGGCCATCACACTGCCAGCTACTAACCTGCTAACAGTTACCAAGGATGCCAAGCAGCACGCTTTCATGCTGAACCAGGCAGGCTTATTACAGTTACTGTACTCACTATTGGGCCCAATTCAGGTTAACTAAGGGGGGCCATGGGGTACTTCATGCTCTTATTTACATGCAGTCAGAAGCTCTTCTAACTTCAGCAGTGGCAAAATGGATAGGCAGCCCTTGTCTCATGCTGGCTGGGGTTTTTGGAACTTGCTTAAAATTGGAAAAGAAAAATTCGGGCCCCTGGTGTTCTGCACTTGAGCTCAGGAAGTGTTCTCGGCTCTCGGCAGTGGGGCTGGCTTCAGAGGAAGTGTTGGTGCAGCCTACAGCACAGTGCCACCAACCACTGCTTTACCACCGGTATCTTGTGTTGCAGTCAACTCCTTTAAATGCTGCACAGACCTGTTTTGGTTGCTTCCTCTGGGGCAGAGCCCTGCTGAAGATCACTTCCCATCCCCAGAGCATTTCTGCCTCAGAAAAGAGGCTTCTTTCTGCAGGGACTTTAGCTTTGGTGAGAGGATTCCCTGGTGCTTCAGTAGCTGGTTGCTTTAATGACCTCAAGGGAGGATCCTAAGTCTTGATGCCTTCAGCTGATTTCTGAGAAGAAATGCTGGTAAGGGCTTTTTCAAAGGAATTTCACTTGAGAACCAAGTGGGAAGGGGTCTGGGGAGCAGTACATCCTGGTGGAAGGGACGAGGTAGGGAGGGGACACCTAATCCCCTGTCCGGACTGTGGAGATGACTATCCAAAAGGTGTAAGGATTGGGGTATAGCAGCAGGTTTACCTTCCAAATAGATGAAAAAACTGACCCAAGCTGTTTAAGTCGAGGGAGGAGAAACGCGTCCCTTCTTACCTGCCACCCAGGCAAGTAGTGGGATAGAGAGGACCCTGTGGGATGTGTCAAACGTCCATGCTAAGTGGCCGAGGCCATGGTGTGAATGGAAGAAAAAGCTGATGGCACGCAAATCGGCCAACAACCCTGCAGTACGGACACTTCCCCTTTTGGGTGTCATGGCCATGAATGGAACCACCCAAGCAGAGTCAAGGACATGAGACAGGCCAGATGTATCCTGTGCGGCTCAGCTCGTGGGAACTGACTGAGAACCAGGCCGTAAGGATCCGACTGCATTGTTTGTCCTTTTTTTCTTTTCTCCCTGTCATTCCTTCTGTCGTCTCCTTCTTACCCCAGGGCCGTTCCTGTAGGGGGATAGAGCCCTCATTGTCACTGGCACACATCACAGCGTTTCACTTGCTTGCACTGTGTTTTTCATGCACGTTGAGGCTGCACTCTCTTTTTCTCTCTCTCTCCTGCGTCATCACAGTTGTATTTGGCTGCCATGGACAGTAGCAGCCATATGAGCTGGCAGTTTAAGCCCTCGGACAGTGCACGGACGTACTGGTAACAGCGCCCACAAATGGAACAGGTACTGAAATAAGGTCCTTCTCGCTCAATCCCTTCTCCACTCCCACCTATCCCTCTCATCCCTGCACTACTTACCCTAGGCCAGTGCCTTATTTCTTCACGTTCCCTCCCCCTGCACCTTCCACCCCATCCCTTCCTGCCAAGAGTTAAGCTAAGCAGGCCTGCCCTGGTGCTGACTTGGTGGGTAGCTTCAACACTTCCCCTTGGCACTCGTCCCCGTGCATTGCAGCGGCCAGAGATCCCACGCGAGTCCACATCGCTGCGTTCGAGAACAGGCTGAACACCCGGCCCCAGCAGTCCCAGGAAGCAAATCTGTTCCAGTTCCTCATTGCAAGAATCCAATTTGAACAGTAACAAGACTTGGCACATGAGCCTTTTAATAAGGACTGGCTGTTTGTTTCCACCTTGGTCTCCTTTCTGCTCTGACTGCCGCTCGTTTTCTCACCAATGTGATGACCCACGCTAGAGACCAAGGATATACCTATTTTGCCATCTGTTTTAAGTTCCTCCACAGTCTTAACAACATAGTTGTCCTTGGATAGCTGGCTTAAATGGGCTGTCACATGGCTTATCGGAACCAGCAGCCCTCTCGGAGCTTAGCTGTTCAGCTGCCCATTTTATCCTAGAGTTCAAGGTGTGGAATAAGCAAGTTTTTTTTAAAAGCAATTCCCCCAGGTGTCCAGGCACGTGTTAACATCCTTGATTCTACGTAGCTCTGTTGTAACACTTCCTTGTGCCAAAAGTATTCCATTAATTTCCTGCATATGCTGGATGGAGCACTTGAGTCCTTTCCTGGCATCAGTCCGTAGTTAACAGGAGGTGGTTAAGACCCATCTCCAGTATGACAGAACCCCTCATTTCTTCTCTCAGCTCAAGGGCCATTTACCATAGGAAGGGAGGAGTTGTCTGAACCGCATTTTGCAGTTGCAGTTTATGAACTGCCTGTGGTGTATCATCTGAATTCCTGGGCAGCACACTGGCTGAGATCAGCACAGAGATCTTTGCAAAGAAAGTGGTAATCGCAGCCTAACTGGAACACGTTAGCTCCAGCTGGAATGCAGAACCGTCTCCAGTCGGGTGCTGCAGCCAGTTTGCACTCTGCTCCCAGCCAAACTTGTACATACAGCTGCTGCTCCTCTGCATCTGCCATTCCTCCAGGGGCTCGTACACTTTTACCTTGCACTGGTGACCATTCTCTCATGTCACTGCTTGGTCTGCATTCTTGCTGCCTCTCACCATTTGTCTGCTCTGCTTTATGGGGTGCTTGGGGGTTTCTGAGACACTGGCTGATGTGTGGGATCAGGGGTGGGGAGTTGCTTTGATGCACTCTGTCACTGTGCATGACATGAACAGGTCTGTGTGCAGACTTAATGCATGCTGCTCGTGCTGTCCAGAATGTCACCGCTTCCTTCACTCTGTTCTAACAGTCTTGCAGAGACCTTTCTTGGGCGTCAGGTCCTGGTGCTTGTGTGCTTCCTTATTCCCACAGGTATTACATTGGTGCTTTAGCAACGCTGTTTAAGGATCCGTCAACACCTCTTTATTCTCACCTTTTGTTTTTTCCAGGGAGTTGATTCTGGGTTTAAAATGTTTACTAGGCTTAGACTTGACCCAAGGATCAAGCCTTTA
Source organism: Alligator sinensis (assembly GCF_000455745.1). Taxonomy (NCBI): domain Eukaryota; kingdom Metazoa; phylum Chordata; order Crocodylia; family Alligatoridae; genus Alligator; species Alligator sinensis. The sequence continues at coordinate 152,526 of NW_005842740.1, forward strand.
CCAGGATTAGGCTCAGAGTCACATGGCTCACTGCAATAGTAACAAAAAAACCCCATGCTTCTCTTAAACTCTGCTTATAACTTGGTAGCCCTCCTGGAAACTAGAACCCTTGTGTTATTCCAGGATCCACTGGTTACATCTGACTACCTCTCCCCCCCAACACTCCCCATGAAAAGACCTGCATATTAAACTGTAGTTCAGGGGTCAGCAACATTTTTGGGCGATGCCACAAACTCCCCAACTCAATTTGGAATATGTTGGTGTCAGGGGCAGGTGGTGGGGGATCGGCAAGGGGCCCAGTTCTTGTTGTGGCAGTGCAACCTAGGCCCCCTCCCCACTATCTGTGCACAGGCATGCGTGCAACTGTCTCCAGCAGAGAGCCAGGCCAGGCTCTGTGGCCCCAGTGCAGCTGCCTGCAGGTTTCCTGTTGCCTGCTCTGAGCAGCCCAGGCTCCATGGCGCGTGGCAGGGGTCTGCTCCAAGCCTAGACTGGCTGTGGCAGGCAGCTGGGATATGGCAAGCAGCTGCACCAGCGTCCGCAGAGCCCAGCTTGTTGCCAGCAGCGGATGCATGCACGCCTCGGGGTGAATGGTGGGGAAGGAGCCAGGGACTGCTCTGCCACAACAAGGATTGTGCCCTTCACTGCTCCTCTGCCATCTGCCACTGGTAATGAGCTGCACCGGGGCTCCGTAGACCCCAGTGCAGCTGTTTGTAGTCTCCCAGCTGCCTGCCACAGCTGACCCGAGCTCTGGGCAGGCTCTTGGTTCCTCGCACAT
>NW_005842740.1:157673-199131 GCF_000455745.1 Alligator sinensis
GATGTGCCAAGCAGCTGCACCAGCGTCCGCAGAGCCCAGCTTGTTGCCAGCAGCGGATGCATGCACGCCTCGGGGTGAATGGTGGGGAAGGAGCCAGGGACTGCTCTGCCACAACAAGGATTGTGCCCTTCACTGCTCCTCTGCCATCTGCCACTGGTAATGAGCTGCACCGGGGCTCCGTAGACCCCAGTGCAGCTGTTTGTAGTCTCCCAGCTGCCTGCCACAGCTGACCCGAGCTCTGGGCAGGCTCTTGTTGCCTGCCACAGAACCCGGGCTGTTTGCAGCAGGCATTGGGGAGGCTGCAAGCCGAACCCTGGCCTGGCGCTCTGCTGGTGGTGGGTGCACATGTGCCTTAGGGCAGATGGTGGGGGACCCAAAGGGGCCCGATCCTTGTTGTGGCAGTACAGCCGTAGCCCCTTCAGTGCCGTCTGCCCCAAGGCACGTGTGCCAAGCAAAATGCCTTCATGTGCCACGCTCTGACATGTGCTGGGGTTGCTAACCCCTGCTCTAGTTATTTAAGGTATTTTTATTAAACTTTAAAGTTTCTAGCCTAGCAGTTTTTATTTTCGAATTGATTTTTAAAGCATGGTAAAATTTTTAGGGTCTTAATAACGAAAGGAAATAAAGAAGGCTGGAGGTAGTTTCTGCAAGTCCTTCTCACACCAAGATAGCTAGCGCTGTGCAGGGGGTGGGTGAGGTGCATCTGCTTATTTTGTAGACAGTTTTGCCATACAGTTTAAGTGCGGTGCAACTCATGATCTGCAGAGACCTCAAGTTTTACCTGGTGAATATTTTAGGTGTGGAGTCTCAAATCAAAGGACTCCATGCACATTGGTTTTCTGAACCAAGAGTTCTCATGAATGGAAACGTCCACTGTTAATCACCCAGCAATTGGCGAATACACCCAGCTGGCACTTAGTGGTGAAAAGTGTTGGTGAAAAGAGGCCTAATTGGCAAGTGTAAAACTTCTTCAAAATGCTGTAATACAAATATACAAGCCACAGCAGTTCTAGCTCACTGGTAAGTGAATAACTGCTGAGATCTATCAAGCACCTCAAGACCAGATCAAAACCAAATGCCTATGTACTCATGACTGCCCAGTGTGACAGCAGGCAATATGATCAAAATAAGTATTAAAATTTGTATCCCTAACATGATGTGAAAAACAATATATGGGTGTAGTTTGTCCTGAAGACTCCTTTTCTGACATGAAGGATCCAGAATACATTTTCTTAAACCTTCTATGAAAGCTGTTTTTTGGTATTAATTTTTTTTTAAAAGAAAGGAAATTAAATACAATCTTCTGTCTTGAAAGAACTGTTACAGATGGGCCATTTGCAAGCAACTCAGTTAAGTCCCAAGTGTCACCGTTAGATGTGAACTGTTCTGCCCACACTGTATGATGCTTAACAGTTGTTTTTCTAAGCAACCAGAGGCACAGTTGTTTAACTGTACCAGTAACCCAGTTGACTTTGGTCCATATGGCTGGCAAGTGTCTTGTCTTTATAACTAATTGGTGTATCTGCACCTACTAGCTTGCCTAAAAGTTGGTATCTGTATTCAGGACATCTATCTCATGCTCCTTCAGCAGGGGTGGATGCATTCTTACCTGGCATGACAATCCACTTTTATGCGGGGCAGTACACTCGGGGGAGAAAACTAGCTGCTTGGGATCCCATGTACCCTTCCAAAATTGCTGTGCTACATTATCTTGTTTCCAGCTCACCATGCACTCCGAGTGGAAATGTTGGCTGGCTCAGTTGCTTCGAGTTTGAATTAAAAGATGCGTACTCACACGCAGCCCTACTTTAAATGAACCATGACAGTTCAAAGACAGTTAAAATTTGGGAAGTGAACAGAATCTTAGGCATGACAGACCTGAGTTAAGGAGAGAACTTCAGCCTTAACTCTGACTCCCCTGGCGTGTGTCAGCTTGCGAGACAAATTGGGATTGCTTTAAAGTTAGGTTTAAAACTGAAAGCAAAACCCCATGCTTGACTGTCTGTCCAGTTCTCCCTTTAGTTTAAATCATTCTGTTTCTGGGTAGCATTTAAACTACTGTGTTGTTGGATAAATGGGAGCAGTCCAGTACTTTTTGACCTCTTGCATGTCTGTAGACACATGTAGTACAGCTTCAAAATGCTGTTCATTAGGTTGCGTCTGTCTTTTGATGTGAGAATTCTGCAGAGACTGGCTGTAAGTCTACATCCAGGAAGCGATTGGGGGCGGGGGAAACATGTTCCTAGTTTCTTTATCTAAATGCTCCCTGCTCTTTGAGAATCTGGTAGGTGAGGGGTGCTTCCTCTGTCCATTCCACGTTTTCCTTTTCCTACTCCTGCTTTCTGCACAGTATAGATGGAAGATTACTGATCAAACAGTTCTCCTTTTCACAAGACTTTTCAGCCTGTCCTCCAAAGAACCCATATGAAGAACTTTTAAAAAAATCTAAACTGCTTTGAGCTAATTTGGTTGATGCAAGTTGTATTTTTTCACCAGTACTTCGAACCTTACTTTCGCGATAGTGGGACAGGTTAATATTTAAGCACCTGTGTAACGCATCATTGGCACACATGTGAGAGCACATGCTTTACTTTAAGAAGTTAGTGTTGGATTGGTGTCCTGTCTCTCTCACTCTGGAAGGCATTTAAGAATGTGTAGTCAACAAATAGTAGTAGCATACCAAGTAGTATACAAATACACTAGATTTCTTAGTCCTGCTGAGATGGGCGTATCTTCTCTGTGGTGCAGAATCAGTCCTGAACACTGGGGTGCTGTTGGCAAAATTCAGTTAACACTGAAAAACCCTTCGGGGCTCCGCTGTGGAGTTCTGGGATATGCCATCATGATCTTTTCCAAGAGGCAGGGCAAAAGGTATTGGAATATAACTGATGCATTTAGTTTCATAATTATATTTTTCTTGGCTCTTTGGGCAGCCAGCTTCATTATGCAGTGTCAGTTGTAAAGTGCTAAAAATCTGGACATATAGGTAGCATTGTCAGGAAGTTTTAAGTCTCTATTCACTGCCCAGCTGTGAAGTGGCTCTTCATACTATGATGACACGTGGAGTGCCAGCTGCAGAAGCAATAACACCATGCTTATGGTGGCTTTCTTAGACATGCTCACATAAAGAGGCCAAGACTTCATGCTTACCTCTGCATGTGGGGAATGATGTTCAAAGTGGCATAGCTGTGCTCCTAGCAGCTCTGACATCTGAGTAACACAAGTTCATCCAAAGCACCTTAAGTTCCCTCAGCGTTACCTAGCAAAGCTTCTTGGCCACCATGAGTTTCTACCGTTCCCCACCGAAATCACAGCTGTGCCTACTACCAGGCTGTAGTTCTAAACTAATTCTTGATGTCGCCCATCCCATCACTGGTTGATAAGTCCCAAGTGACTCCATCTTTTCCCAGCCTGGTCAGTGTTTGAAACTAACTCAGATAATTTATTAGTATGTATGCAAAGGCCACAGCCACCCTTCTTACTGTAGCAGAATGAAAGCTTATTGCACTGACTTGACTATATTATGACCTGTGGAAACCAACCGTGTCATGGTTTCACTTCTGTGGGTCCATGCTTGCCCTGTCAGCAGACACGGGCATAAACCTACTCCAGCAGGGATTTATTCTTCAGCAGTCCTTGGCCATAATTGTTGTGATGCCTGTGGTCTGCTGAAGTCCTGGTTGCACGCTCTCAGTATAACTCGCTCTTCTGGGTTTTTTCCAAGCTTCTCATCCTTCTACATGGCTGAAGAAAACAATACAACTGACTGCTGGGTCAAAAAAAGGCTGAAATCCTGAGATGTGTGTTTACAAGAGCAGTGTGCCCTCATCCCCCTCTTCCTCCCACTTAAGTATGGAGTACTCATGAAACACCGATTATGGTGCCTCTTGGCACTAGTATTTCCTTCTCAGTGGGGAGCTGGGGTATAGGTTATTGGTATGTATGCAAAGGATGCAGCCAGCCTCTTCCTGCAGCAAAATGAAAGTTTGTCGCTCTGCCTTGACTATTTGACTATGTTATGATCTGTGAAAATTTCCATTGTTGGAGACTCCAAGAGAACCAAGCCAAGAGGCTTCTTGGTAAGCCATGAATAAACCAAAATGAGCTTGGGAAGTAGTAATAGCCCAGCGTTTCATGTTGGTGCTGCTCATTTTGACTTACTGTTTGTTTTATTTTTTTTGTCTTTCTCCAGTACACCTCCAGCATGAGAGCCAAATACCTCGCCACCAACCAACCTCGCCCAGACTCTGGCAGTGTGCATTAAAAATAACACACAGTAAAACTAAACAGATGTGCCAACTGCTGTGCCCCCCACCTGTGCTGTCCTCAACCCTGCTGTCCTGCCCCAAACCCAGCGCAGATCCTCCTCCTCCTCCTCCTCCTCTTGTTTCTCCAGTACAAATCACCCCTCCAACCTGGTACCTGTCTATTGGGAATCTGAATGGAAGCCCCTTCCAAATTAAACTTACACCTAGCTGTACCTGGTAGGGGAAGGAAGAGAGAGAGAATGAGCATACACATGCAAGCATCTGAAAAAAAGATCACCAGCTCATCTAGGTTTGCTGTGTTCGGGGCCAGCCTATCGGGAAATGTTTGCAAACACCTCTGTTTCTGACCTTCCCCACTCTCCCTCCCCCCCCCCCCCCCCCCCTTCCAATGGCAAACCTGGGTACCAAGAGGGACTGGATGAAAAAAGATTTCTATCTTCAGCTTGGTGAGGGGATCAGGAAATCTGCTCAGCCTGCAGCATGCTGAAGAAGGAAATGGTCCTTGCACATGGCTGTCATGGGCAGAGAAGGAAAGCCATGCCCATGGGCCACCTCTTCGATGTCTGTGCAGCCGGTGTTTCTGCAGAAGTCGTCTTGCCTCTTGTCCCCTGTGGAAATCGCCTTCTGGTGCACTGAATATCTGCTTTACTTGGGAGCTCTACCTTGGCTTTATTTAGAACAAACAGAGCCACTGTGTCTCTGGTGATGTTGGTCAGCTCAATTCCTCTTTCTTTCCCCTTTCTATTCAGCTTTTGAATTCTCGAGGAGGAACAGGGTGTTCCCAGCACCAGCCAGCTGCCCTGGATGTGTCCCTGCCTGGCCATAACTCTGCACCTGACCTTTCTGCTCCATCAGGGAAGCCCATGTCTTCGCAGATGGCATTCTGGGCACTGCCTTTGTGAGATCGGCACACCAAGATCAAATGAGCCAGCAACCAACCCACTTGGTGCCAAATTTTTCCAGGAAAAGACTTTGTAAGGGTGTAAAGGTTTCTTTTTTTTTTTCCTTTTGCACTAACTAGTTTCCGCTCTCTAGGGCAGTAGCCTGGCACTTGGTTTTGTGGGACAGTCAACTTGCAAAGGCAAAAGAGACTAAATGCCAGTGGATTTATAACAAATGCAAGAACTCCGAGGGAGTGGCCCGTCAGATTGCTGGACTCTTCTTATGAGTTGGGGTGGTGTGTTGCATAGAAATATGGAGTCTCAGAGCATTGGCTATAATGGGAATCCCTGGGGCGCACACCCCAAACACCTCAAAAGATTGGCAATTTCACTACCACCTTTCCTCGCCAGGATCATAAATCGAAGCGAAGTCTTAAAACTATTGTGAATGTCAGAATGAGGTTTTTTATTGTATTTTTATTCCTCCTCATGTTGCTAACCACTAACGTCAGGCACATGCATACAGACTCCTAGAGCCTCCTTGGCATGGAACACAGGTGTGGTAGGTGGAGGGTGGGGGACAGTTTGGTGCCGGGAGAGGGGGAAGGCATCACACATCAATTTCGCACTTTCCATTGAAGAATGGTGCTCTACAGGGCAGAGACCACTTCATATTAGAAAAGAACCCACCCTGCAGCGATGATGCAAGTAGTGTGTAGTGTTCATTCTCAAGTAAGTAAAAGACACCTTCTTTTATTTTACCGTTCTGTACAAGCCATTTTGACCCAGTCGTATGGGTTGATGTCAAGCCAGTGACAGGAGGAGTCAAAGTAAGCATTGGGGTTGGGACACTGGACAAGACGGCTCAAACCTCGCTCTGTGATGTCCAGACTGCATCAGAGGAAGAGGATCCGTTTCTCACCTTTCTGTTCTTTCAGCATAGAGTGTACATTTACATGGGCCCTTCAGCCTACCACTGCCTCTCCTCGGGCCGCTGTCATTGGATTCCCTCAGACTTGTAACCAGATCTGTGCACCGTGCCCCCATGCTTCGACTAGGTCATGAGTTATCTTATCATCGCTCTGTGGATTGTTGCATATTCCACTGCTCATTAACCAGGGTGCTAACACTTCCCTTAGCAAGTCACCTATTTGGAGGGAAGGGTGTTGGGGAGGGGTGAGTCCTGAGATGCCTTTAAGAAACTGGTAGCTAGCAAGTTCTGGGTAACCTTCAGACCCTTGGAGAAACAGGGTGAAGGAAGGGAAACAGCACACAGCCCAGTTCTCTGAGAAGGAAAGGCTTTGAGGAAAATGCTGCCATGCGCTACTCCCCTTCTCTTAGTCTGATGGGAAAGCTGAGCACATCTGTGTGTGTGTGTGTGTGTGTGTGTGTGTGTGTGTGTACACAGACCAGTTAGCCGATCAGCCTCTGGCCGGCCACCTGGATACTTACAGTATGGCAGTGGGTGTAACCAACTGGGAAAATCAAAACTGTATTGTCAGTATTTCAAAGCCCCATGGTTTCCCCCTTAGTAAGCACATCAAATCCTTTCCCAGGTCATCTCAGCCAGCTAGGGTCTGCAGGCTCCAAAATACCACTTACAGTTGTAGTTTTAGAGAGGTGTTGTCATTAAATTTGCTGCCTGCCTCTTGGTACCATGGCCCCGGTCCTCGGAGGCAAATGCTTCTTGGAGGAGAAGGCGGCAGAAGGAGGGAACCTTTCATCAAACAGGTGCTTTCATGGGCTGACTTTGCTGTATGAAGGATGCAGCATCACTCTTCATGTGTCCCATGGGGCCATGGATGGAGGTGGGATGTGGAATGCCTCTGTTCCTACTGTCCATGTTAGTAAGGAGAAAAAAGCTAGTACCTTTCCGGGCAGCATCCAGGTCAGAAATGGTGTCAGCTTGCTTTCATCCAAGGCTTGGCTTAACTACATGCATTGTTTACAGCACAGTTTACAACGCTGATGGGGGTTCAGAGTTCTGTAGCAAGGTGCAAGTTGACTTGCATGCTACTTGACTGTAGTGTGCAGTGAGAGGGTAATGCCGTGGAGATAACCTCTCCCCCGCCACCTCCCTCAACCCCACATCCCCGAGAAGGCCAGAGAAGCAAGGTTGTGGGGCGAGCTGTGGTGCTCCATATTCCAGCCAGGACTTCCTTTACTTGACACAGATTTTGCACTTTTGTAAAGAACGGGAGCCCTGCTCTCCTGGAGCATGCGATACAGGAGCCTGCATATGTTACCACAACTTTTTTTTTTTTTTAATGGATCCTTGGGCCACACTGCAGAATTCCTCGGGGCAAGTCCAAATGGGTCTGCTTCAGAGCCAGTAGTGTGTTGATTCACCCAGGTGTAAAATGAATGGCAGAGCCTAAGTGGCCAATCTGGTGTAGTCTGTACATACCCTGAACTGATGCTATCGCAGCATGTCTGTGGCGTGGCCCTTTCCCAGCAGAAGATCTCCCAGCCTGACTCCCCCTCTAGGGTGAACGGCAGATGCTGACTGGCACAGAGTAACATGTTCAATGGCATTACTGGTAACCAGAATCCAAGCTCTCGGACGTGTAGTGAGTAAAGCTGCAGAGATTTTTTTTTTTTTTTTTCTTTTTTTTCCCTCTTCCATAACTTGTATCTGTTTTTTAATGTGATGAAATATCAATGCCATATCACTTGGGATGGGCTGCATCCCAGCTTGACTTGTTGACAGCGTATCATCTCGGAACCTGAGCCATGTTACTGTTTGCTAGTACAAGGCTCCAACCATCAGGGGAGATAACTCTGACCTCTGGGAACCTCACTAACAGCAAAATGGAAGGCAGCTTCTCTCTGTTCAAAGGTGACTGCAACAGTGAAGACTCTTCGTATTCTTTTTTTTTTTTTTTTTTTAGAAGCACAAACACGGCCATCAGCTTGACCGGTTGGTTTGGTTGCTTTCCATCACATAGCCACGTGCAGTTTTAATTTGGAAGTGAACTCTTTCAAGCACACAAGCATCTCCAAAATGTGAAATGTAAATAGCATGTTGGACTCTTATGTCCAGTGTTCAAGACTGCATTGTAATTGTAAAGGAATTTTGAATCAAGACTTGGCTGTGAATTTCTTGTGCTGTCTTGGGAATAATAACTGTAGTGTTTGTATCCTGTATGTAATATTAACTGAGTTCATTTTACTTGCTGATAAAAGGGTTCAAGTGGAGTTTTTAGCATCTATCTATCCCTCCAATAACTGGAGGGATCAGGGGCTACTTTTCTTCAGGCACCCCTGTTTAATTTCTCTCCACGGAAAGGTATTAATTATTTAAGCATAGCCAACTCGGCTCAGACAAAGGGATGCTTTGGAGCTGGACATTCTTACAGGGGGAGTTCTTATTATCATGATTATTATTGCTATTAAATGATCCCAGATCAGGATTCCCATAGAAGTTTCCCATAACATTTGAGTGTTCACATGGAACATTCAGGCTTTCCCTGGGGAAACTGTTTCCTATGGCCTGGCTTGGTACCCTTGTATTTGTTCTTGGCACTGCAGTTTGGGTTGCAGATGGAACCACTTGGACGCTATTTGGATGAGCACTGTACAAATGACTACAGACCAGTGGTGCTCAACCTACAGCCTGTTGGCCCTTTCTAGCCCCAAAAGGGACCATATTTAGCCTACAACATGGGGGATTAACAGTAAGCAGTTTGGCCCAGTACATCCCCTTCCCTATCATGCTGTCCCACTGATTTCCCTCAGCAGGCTGGAGATAAGCTGACTTCCTCCCTCCCCCTACACGGGCAGCCACCTCCCCTACTGAAGGGTAGCGGTGGTCTGTGGTGCGGCCAGCCTACAAGCACCTGGACGGATGCTGGTATAGATGGTAGCCCACTGACTTCAGGTCCTGGTTTCTCTCAGTGATGGGAGGAACTTGAGGTTGATGCTGATGCAGCTCATTTTGGAGGAGAGAGAGATGTCTGTGTTGCTGACTGCAGCTCCCTCCATGTGATTTAGGTGTAGATGAGTTCCTGTCTTCTGAGAATAGCCAGCGCAGAGGAAGAGGAGAGATCTTGCTGGTGCTGAAAGGACAGAGTGGAGTCTGCAGACACTGTCTTGATGGCCTTTCCTTTACATGCATTGCAAGCCCCTTAATTACCAGGCAGGGGCATGAACAGATAGGGGTGGAGACTATAAGGTTAGAAGGAATTTCTAAACACTTGTTAAAAGCTCTGGCGCGTCCTCAACTAGGAGCTGCTGCTGCTCCTGCTCCTCCTCCCTAGAGCCAGAAATCAAAAAGGAGCAGAGGTGGGAGGTTGCCCAAGCTATGGGATGCACTTTCTTTTAGCCCCTTTCCCATGTGCTTTCAGTGGAGCATGGGAGACAGTAGCACTGCAAGATCTTGCTTCGCTTTGGGTTCAGCCTCTTGCATGAAGCAGTGAGTAAGAAGATGGAGCGTTCCAGCTCTTGGCTCACACAAAGGGTGGAGAGAGGTTATGTCCTCCCATGGTTAGGCAGTCTCTAGCATTCCTCAGAGAAATTGAGACACCCCGTCCCTCCCCCCACCAAATATCTAGGAGAATGAACTCCACTATCTACTGGTCAGGAGGACTTGGTGGGGTAGGGACCTTTACTTCCACGCATTCAGGATGTGTCTTTTCTTACAACTCATTCTCCCCGTCTTTGGTGTTGAAGTTGCAGATAAATGATGGATGGTCTTTGGTAGGGTCAGCAGGAGCAGTCAAAGCCCTGGATGCTTGTAGCAACATTAGGCTGAGTGGGCTGCTCTTCTACTGCAGAGTGGAGTCTCCTCCTGTCTCCGTTGCAGGCACGTTGCCCAAACATGAGTGGAAAGGGAGAGGGAATGCAGTCCAGAGGTTAAAAGACAGCCTGGGAGCTGGGGATGTTCAGCTGTACTTGACTGGGCAAATTGCTGAGCTTCTCCAGGCCTCAGGGCTGTCAGTGAGATGGCGCAGTGCCTGGCTGTGTCCATGCTTTTCTGCCTGTATGGCCAGGGGTATTTATTTTATTTTGCGTTCTCTCCAACTGTGCCCGTGGGTCTGAGCACATGAACAAAACGAAACGTCAAAGAAGAAGCACTTGCAGAAGTGCCGAGTATTCCTTACTGCAGAGAAGTAATTCTCCCATCAGGGTCCTTTGAGGTGCTCTGTGTATTTGATACCACATTTCTCCTCACTATGCAATTCCATACTCCTCTCCCCTGTTCCCAGACAGAGTCTAATGAGCCGACTTCTCCAGGGGCCCGGCATCCAAAGGCTGCTGAAGTCGCAGAAAGACCCTGTTGACTTTCAGCGGCCTTAGGAACAGACCCCAGGTTCATCGCACGCCTTGGGTCCCGTGTTAGCTAGCATGAGCCGGGAGGCCCCTGCAGGTTTAATTAACTGTCGTTTGTTAAGAGGGAAGTTCCTTAATTTCAGTTTTTCCTTTGACACTGTGTGCACGGAAACTTACCGGTGAACATGTAACTGGCCTTTTTGTAATTCTTTCTGGTTTTGTTCTTAACCATAATGGTTGTATATCATACCACTTTATATACATATATATAATATATAAATATATATAATTTTTTTTAAAACCTTTGAATCTGCTAGTTCCTCTTCAGATGTTCCTGCACTTACCCAAAATGTTTTTAAATTGTGAGGGTTAAACTGAGGATTGAGCCCCTTTTTGTATCTTTTTTTCCTTTTACTTCAGTAGTTCTATTGATTGTACCGTAGCTATTTTTTACTGTAACTTTTTTTTTTTGTTTTGCAAATACTAAAAAAACAAACAAAACTGAAACTAAAAAACCTAAATGTAATTTCTGTGGTTTCTATTCAGCTTGGGTTTCATGTTTTAAAATAAACAGTTAAAAACTAACCTACATACCACTCTTCTATTTAGTAACTTTATTGGTAGCATCTTCTGCTTTTAATATTTTTTTAAGGCATATTTTACTACAGTACACAAAGTTGTATATGCTTAGCCGTGCACTGCGTGCATGAAACAAGGCCAAGTGGTACCGGTTCCCACAGGGACAAAGGGAGTAGAAACGATCTAGTATGGTGTTTTGTAGAAATGCAGAGACCTGGAGGCTCTTAATGCCAGTGACGTTTAGGATGTACACAAGTATTTTCAGGCTATTGCTGTGTCTTTCATTCTGGATCTGATTTTTTTGGTGTTAGAAATCCTGGCATTTATAACCACATCCCAGGAGCAGACCCTGTGCTAAAACTAGGTAAGTAAAGTTTCTCAAGAGTTGAATGAAGACAATAATCAAGGTGGTGGTTTCCCCCCCAGTACAGGGAAGACTCCAAAGCAAGATCATTCCTTATCAGTCTTCATAAGCTTTAATGAGGAACGTGTTCTTGGCAGATTTCCTTTCAACTGTCCCTCCCCGTTGTAACAAATACCCATGTGGAAGATGGCGAAGTGGCTGCTTGCAGCATGGGCCCACTGCACCTTTGAAGGAGCTGCGCACTGATAAAGGAATCGCCTCCCTGATCCGCTGGCTGTGTCGGGGCCTGCATGTTGCTATAGGCGTTCCAAGCACTTGCTGTTCCAATGCCCTTTCTCTTTATTGTGCTTCAGCAACAGTAAGCAAAAGGATTATCTTTACTGGGAGAAGTAGAAACTTGACTCTGTTCTCATGTGGGCTGATAATATGGAAAAAGCCCCGAGGTAATGCAGAGCCTCATGGCCCCCTTCAAGAGGGAAATGTGACGTGCGTGCCCTTGTCAGCGTAAGCCTGGAAGACTAGCTGGGGTCATTTGGTACGGGTCTGCTCTTGCAGTATTTTAATTTTTTATTTTTTTTCAGGCCTTCATCTGCATGATGTTCTGGCCACAGGCCCCTTTGTGGCATCGCCACATAACAGAGAAGCTAAATCTTTGGTCTTCCTGTCAAGTGGTTTTGGTTTGATCTGTGGGGCCTACTCACCTTGACATAAGGGTTCTGTTTTTAGCTGTGATAGCTGCCTTGCACCGCCTAGTACGTCACCCCTGCTGGTGCCTGGTGTACCAGAGCAAGCCGTAGGCCTTGCCAACTAAGGCTGGAAAACCTTGGTGAAGTCACATGAATGACTGTGGAAACCAAGTTGCCAGGTCTTGATGCTCAGTCCACCTGCCGAGTTCAAATTGCTCAGGATGGAGATCAAGAATAAAGCAGGGGAGGTGAGCATGTGGGAAGGGGCAGCGGGGGATGACTAGAGAAAATGGGCAGTTTTAAAAGGATTACCTAAACTTTCCTGGGAGGACCCACACGGTAGCTTCCGAGTCCCCACGTGATGGATTTGCTTTGAGAAACCAGATCTTTGAAGCTGCTGCAGTTCCAGCGGAAGTTGCCTGTTGCCGTTTGCTGCTTTGGGCTGAGTGCTGAACAAGTTGGCAACGCTGCCACGAGATGGCAGCAGCAACCCAAATTCACTGCGGGTGTGATGCTGCTGGGTTTGAACAAGGCTTCTGAAAGGCAGGTCAGCTTTCCGGCCCTGTCAGGTATCCCGCAGACCAAATGTGAGTTCCTTTTCCCCCAGTGCTAGCGAGTACAGAGCACGGCCTTCCCTCCTGGTGCAAAGATCTCTCCCGTCTCTTGGAGTCCTATGTGGAGCAGCAGGTCAACAGGATGAGCTCCTTATGTCTAGGATCATAGCCCCTGCCTTGCACCTATAAAAGAGATGGGTTGACTTCCTGATAGCCTGAGTGCAATAGGCTGTAGAAAGACTCCCATGGACTTCATAGGTGTTTGGAAGTGTTCAGGGCACAGCTGCTATCAGTCCTTTCTTTCCTACAAATTCAGTAATTTTGAGTTGCTGATATTTTGATTGTATTGTGGGACTCAAACGCTAAGCCTTTGTGTATCTGGAAAACTAGGTCAAAAGTGGTGGGGTTCATTGCCCCACAGCTCGCATGCAGAGGTCTGGATGTTGGGGTGATACCAGGGGAATTGCAATTCTGGTGCCCCATGTCCCTGTCCTTTCCTCTGGTCCCTAGCGTTTGCTGAGGAGCTCTGGTCCCATAGAAGAGAAAACCAGGCATGGTGATTACAACTTGATCGTGGGCATCTACTACAGACCGCCTAGCCAGGGAGACGAACTGGACCGGGAATTCTCGAGTCAGCTCGTGGAGGCTGTAAAGTCAAGGGACGTGGTTGCCACGGGTGACCTAAACTACCCAGACATCTGCTGGGAGCAGCAGTCGGCCAGGTCCAATCGCTCACGTAGGTTCCTGGCCGGGATACAGGACCACCTAACCCAGGAGGTGCATAGTCCCACCAGGAGAAATGACTTGCTGGACTTGGTCCTTGCCACAGGCGATGACCTGGTGAGGGCTGTGCGGGTACTCGACCACCTGGGCGACAGTGATCATCGCCTGCTGGAATTTACTTTCCAGCGCAAGGTGGTGAAAGCAAGCAGCAAGGCAGAGGTCCTCGACTTCAGGAGGGCCGACCTCTGTAAGCTAAGAAGGTTAGTAGGAGAGGAATTGGGGTCTTGGAGCTTCAACGAGATGGGAGTCCAAGACGGGTGGTTGTTCCTCAAGGAGACGATCCTCCGAGCTCAAAGGGAGTCGGTCCCAATGCGCACCAAGGGGGGCAGGAGGGCTAAAATCCCCCATGGCTCAGCAAAGGCATCCAGGGATGCCTGAGGACAAAAAAGGAGGCATACAAACAGTGGAAGCAAGGGGCTATCGCCAAGGAGGTTTACACCTCCATTGCTCGGGACTGCAGGGAGTCTGTTAGGAAGGCCAAGGCAGAGATGGAGCTAGGGCTAGCGACCAGAATTAAGGATAATAAAAAGTCCTTTTTCAAATACGTAGGAAGTAAGAAGGCGGCACCCGGTAACGTGGGGCCCCCACAGGATAGGCTTGGCAATCTGGTGATTGTGGCAAATGAAAAAGCTGACCTCTTTAATGAATTCTTTGCCTCCATATTCCTGAGCAGGAACTGGGACCTCTGCCCCGCCAGAACTGCGGATGGACCCAGGGGAGGCACCACCATGCCTAGGGTCAGGGACAACCTAGTTGGGGAACTTTTGGTGGGGCTGGATGTGTTTAAATCAGTAGGTCCGGATGCTGTTCACCCGAGGGTGCTGAGGGAGTTGGCGGGGGTCATAGCAGGGCCCCTGGCATGGCTCTGGGACTCTGGCCAGGTACCAGAGGATTGGAAAAGGGCCCATGTGGTCCCCATTTACAAGAAGGGGAGAAAGGAGGACCCCAGCAATTATAGGCCAGTGAGTCTTACCTTGGTCCTTTGAGAGAATGTATCAAGGAGCACCTGTGCAAGGGCCCAGCAGGGGAAGTAATGCTCAGGGGCAACCAACATGCGCTCACTGAGGGCAGGTCCTGCCTGACTAACCTGGTTTCTTTTTATGATCAGGTCACACAGTCCTTGGATGAGGGTGTTGGGGTGGACGTCGTCTTCCTGGACTTTAAGAAGGCCTTTGACATGGTTTCCCACCATGTTCTCTTAAAAAAAACTAGGTGACTGCAGCATTGATGCCTACGCAGTCAGATGGGTGGCAAACTGGCTAGATGGTCGCACCCAGAGAGTGGTGGTGGACGGGTCGTTTTTGACCTGGCGGGATGTGGGCAGTGGAGTCCCCCAGGGCCCGGTCCTGGGGCCTGTACTGTTCAACATCTTTATCAGCGATCTGGATGTGGGTGTGGAAAGCACACTGTCCAGAATCACTGATGACACTGAGTTGTGGGGCAAGGTGGGCACGCTGTGGGGGGGGACAGAATCCAGCTAGATCTAGACAGGTTACAGAGGTGGGAGGATGAGAATAGGATCCAATTCAACGCAGGCAGGTGCAAGGTGCTGCATCTAGGGAGAAGGAACCAGCAACACACCTATAAGCTGGGGAACTTGTCAACACGGTGGCAGAAAGGGATCTTGGAGTCATTGGTGACTCCAGGATGAACATGAGCCGCCAGTGCGAGGACACGGTCAGTAAGGCTAACCGCAGCTTGTGCTGCATCTACAGACGCATCACGAGCAGGTCCAGGGAGGTGATCCTCCCCCTCTATGCGCCATTGGTCAGGCCACAGTTGGAGTACAGCATCCAGTTCTGGGCACCGCACTTCAAGAGGGATGTGGCCAGCACTGAGAGGGTCCAGAGGAGGCCACTCGCAGGGTTGGGGGCAGCGGGCAGGCTGTATGAAGAGAGGTTGAAGGGCCTGAACCTATTCGGCCTCTGCAAGAGAAGGCTGAGAGGGGATCTGGTGGCCGTTTACAAACTCACCAGGGGGGACCAGTGGGAACTGGGGGAGGATCTGTTCCCCCAGGCACCACCTGGGGTTACTAGGGATAATGGCCACAAATTGTTAGAGAGACGGTTCAGGCTGGACGTCCAGAGACATTACTTTACAGTTAGGGCTGCCAGGCTCTGGAATGGGCTCCCAAGTGAGGTGGTGCTCTCTCTTACCTCGGGGGTCTTCAAGAGGAGGCTGGACAGATATGTGGCTGGGGGGGTATGACCCCAGCCCCCGGTCCTGCCCGTATGACCCCAGCACCCGTTCCTGCCCGGGGCAGGGGGTCAGACCTGATGATCTGTTTAGGTCCCTTCTGACCCTAAGCCCTACTATACTATGATACTCCCTTGAAACATGATGAAAATAGTTTTAAGTCAGAAACTTTTTTTTTTCTTCAGACAGTTGTTCTGTTTTTCAGGTCTTTTTCTGTTATAAACAAATTGTAGCAAAAACAGACACTTCCTGGAAAGCTGCCTTGTTACAAACTTAGTTCTGATGGGAACCTTTTTATGCTGCCCTAGTTAACACTCCTGTCGTTTCTCACTTGAGCTGTTTTGCAAGCTGTGATGAGCAGAGGTGGGTGGGCAGAGTTTTGTCTGCCATCCAGAAGCTGTGGTAGTGATCCAGTGCTCCTCCGGAGAGAAAGGAGAACCCGTGGTGTAGCCAGCACCACTCACTGCTGATATTCTGACTTGGCTTCGTTCTGCTCAGCTTGTTGGAGCTGGTGGGTCCATAATGCAAGCACTCAGGCCTGTTGAAGAGAAAAAATCACATAAAAGAGTGCCCACAAGGGAAGTCAGGCTGCCTTGCATGCTGTCTTGTGGGATTTACCCCATCTTGTCTTGACTTAGTTTATGGGGGTAGTGGAACAATGTGGGTGTAAGCCTGAAAGCATAACTGTTTGGAGGGGACTAGGTATCAACTACTACTACTCTCGTGTCTGGTCCCTTTTGAACTTTATGGACAGCTGTTGTTCCATAATGTGCCAGCTGCCACCGGTGGGGACGTGAGTTTGGTCTGGAAAGAGTTCCTAACAGGTGAGTCTCTGGATGCCATGTCTGCTGTGAGGTCCTTGCAGTAAAGGGAAACTTGGGCTAGAGTATAGGGCCTTTCTACACGTGCAGGTAAAGGCAAGATGGGATCTCGTGCGTGACCCACACAATCGCACCTCCTACCATGCTGCACATGCTATAAAGTTAGACCCATCCCGTCTTATTGCTGGTGCAGGGGAGTCCAATCTCAGGCTCCCCCTTGCACCAGCAACAAGTAAGCTCCTGCAACTGGGAGCCACCTCAGTTGAGGAGCTCCCAGCTGTGGGGGTGCTCCCCACACCTGCACCTAGGGGATCACGGCAGCTATGATCTCACAGGCTCGGGGGTTGCTGCTGCGAACCAGAGCCTACAGCTGCTTGCCTCGGTTGTGGGGCTCCCAAGCCCAGCTGGGCATGGTGCACCTCTGCTACACGTGCAAATTAAAGCTCAATAGGAACTAGCTATAAAGTTAGTACACATTTTCCATCTCTAACTTTATAGCTGATTGGAGCTTGTTATGGCATGATAGCTACTCTGCACATGTAGCTGGTGGTAAGGTAATTGCCCAAGTAACCAGGTAACTATGTGATACCTGTAACATAGAGGGGGACACAGTCTTGGTGTGGCAGAGCTGTTTTATGCTCCAAGAAAACACCAACCGATCCATGCAGCACAAACCCTTTGCCTAGTCAGAACTGAGCCATGTGCTGTGGGGACCAGTCTTGAGTTTTGCAAAGTGTCCTTGGATAAGGAACGAGGGTGGCTGTTTCACGGTTCTTGAGCATGTGAGGTTATGGTCGTAGAGGGCTCCTTCCAATACCTGAAGTATTGTCTCTGTACAAGCCTGTGTTCCTCCAGCAGCCAGCTTGAGAACTACTTCATGTGCTGAAGGAGGAGGAGGCTTTGAAACGAGGGCTGCACGCACAAATGGTGTAGATTCGTAGGCTTTGAGGGCAACTCAGGGGTCGGGCGTGTAGTCCAGCCCCTCCAGGGGTACAGAATTAGCTCTTCCTAAAATGTCCTCAGCTCATGCTCATCCGGTCTGTGACTGAAAAGCTCCAGTGAGGGAGAATCTACAGCCCCCCTGGGCAGCTGATCCCATTGCTCTTCCAGTTGGGAAGTTACCAACCTACCAGATTTGGTAGGACCATGAATTGTCCTTTAGCAGGCAGTAGGTGATGAGCAGCAGCAGCAGCATTCCTGAGTGTGCTGTGGGCACGGTGGGACCTCTTCCAAATGTCTCCTTCCATGGCTGGATATTGGTCCAGACCACCTCCCCCTCCCCACTGCCCTGTCTATAGCCAGGCACCAGCAGTGTGCTTGGCTAAGACCAGCTCCCCACCCTTCACTAATGATTGCCTGCTTTGCTTCATTGCATCTCGCAGTGATTCCTCCAGGATCAGCTTTTTTTCTCTGGAGAGCAAGAGTCTGTGTCTTCTTCCTCTGCCCCCTACTAAGAGATGATTAAACCAGAGGTCGTGCACTTGGTGGCATTGTTTCTGGGCTCCAGTGGAAAGGGAGAAGAGCAGTCGAGTGTATTAGGTGGCATGAAAGAGAATAGGAGCTCTCATCGGAGTCTCCGTGTAAATGTTTGACCGGGTTTGCTGTCTCCTACCAGGGCTGGAACATGGGAACACCACCTGCACAGTGACCTCTGCCGAGGCTGGAGCTCTCCCGTCACACTTTCCCAGCAGGTCAGCTGGCTTCGTCTCCACTCCTGCGCTGGCCCTTCATTCTGCAGATGGCAAAAGGTGCCTCTCTCCTTGGGGAGGTCCCATCATGAGATTCACAGTCTGTGTTGTATGCTGGTCAAACTAAGAGTTGTGCCTTAACAGGGCTTCCCACATTGAAGGCTCTGAGGCACTCTAGAAAAGGTTGGTTGTAACCCTGATGTAAGAGGGGGAAGTGGGTGGGGAGGAAATCGCCCATGCAAACACATTCAAAAGGGTTTGTTAATGCTGGTGCGCTTGGCTCTGAAAAGCAAAGGCCTCTGAAACTGCTGCTTTGCTGTAACACCCCAGGGACTTGGGCCTCCAAAACTGGCTGCTGTAGCAAGCGGGGAGGCACCCCCACCAAACATCTAGTGTGTCCCTCTTCCTCTCAAGTGCTGTTTCTGAGGCTGCTGCAGGAACATGGAGCAGTTTGAAATGGGCCTTCCTCCCTTCTCAAAGGATGATTTATTATATGCATCCCTTCGTGCATGAGAGGAGCAGGTTCCTATCTGCCCCCAGGCCCCCCGTCTTCAGCTGAGATGCTGATCGTTCACATCTTCCCCCACCTCTTGGGACCTCCCAAGCTGTTTGAAGCACCTCTTGTCTTCTGAGGCCATCAAGGCAGACCATTCACAACCCAGTCTTATACCATATAAGTGAGCAAGGGTTTGGCTTCTTCCTTTGCTAGTTGGCTAATAATTGCTCTGAGCTCCCAGCTGAATGGGTGCCCTCCCCAGGGCACAGCATGGCTGAGTAGCTCCTGGCTGGGCAAGTAGTATGAGGGCAGAGGAGAACTGCTTGTGACTTCAGTGACATCCCCAAGGCCTGCGAGGGTCCCTGTCAGCACAGCTGCACAGCCCTCGGCTCTGACCTGCTCGGGGAGGTGGGCCGGGCCAGTCCTGGTCCCAGGAATAGTCCGAAAGGGAAGGCGGCTGCTCTGGGACCTGTCATGAGAGGAGCTGCTGAGAAGTCTGGGGTACCAGGCTGAAGCAGGGGCTTCCTCTATAGCCAGTCACTCTTGAACCGGCTCACAGCAAAGGCTCAGATTGCTGCTGTCACGTGCCATGCAGAGCTCTGACTTCAAGATTAGCACCAAAGCTCCTCTTATACTCAGAAGGGGCTGTGGCTCCTTTCCTTTAGTGGCAGGACAGGCTAGGATGCCCATGAAGGCTCTCCACACACAGCACTTGGCCTGTGGTCACCTAGCATATCTAGTTAGCAATAGCCAAGAATTGTCTCTGCCTTTCTTTTTTTTTTCCTGGACCGAGGTTGGGGCTGGGAGAAGTAAATGTGCATGAACTGGTGGCAGCGTCTCTTGTGAAAGACTTTTCACTCTTCCCATTGCAAAACCTCTCAGGTGATTGTAGGGAGGGAATCCTGCATTTCATTCACATTGCAGCTAGCAGATGTCTATAGGCACACGGTGCCTCCCAGAGACCAGGACTGTCTGCCTCATATCATACCCCCAAGAGCTGATCGTGCCTTCTTACTGACTTTTGGAGAAGTGAGGAGAGAATTCAGGCCTAATGCACCAGGAAGACCTGGCTCTGTAGTATCTTGAACTCTTCCGGATAAATCCTTTTATCAATTAAGTTGCCTGCTAATAAGGACACATGCAGCTCCTTTGTGGGCGGCTGCTTGGCCCAATGATCTGTGCTGCCGAGGCAGGAGAATAGGATTGCGAGGCTTGTTTCTTGCTACTGTTCCTCTGGGTCAGTCCCGTCCCGTCCCCCCCCACAACTATAGAGCGGTGCTTCTGCAGGTCCCTCGGAGGTTCGTTTCCCAGCCCCGGTCACTTTGTCATAGGGCGTTTCTGTCTGCAGGGAAGTGCTGAAGGGGCTGATCCGTGGCTCAGTGGTTTGTCTGGCTGAGGTTAGAAAGGCAGAGAAGAGTTTCCTACCGACACCGCATTAGCTGCACCCAGCGTTTGGCGCTGCAAAAGCAGTTTTGCGGTGAGGGTCCTGCCGTCTCTCCCCCTTTTCCCCCCTCCCTTCTTTGCCCCTCACCCCTCATAACTGGGAGCAAAATGGAGAAGTGTAGCTGCGCTGACAGGCTTCAAAGTCAACAGAAAATCCTGTGTTTCCCTCGATAATCTGTTTTACAAAAGATGCCCATGCTGTGCCTGCCAGGGCATGCTGAAAGGGCTGATTTGCCTTCACACTGACCACGTGGGAGGCTGGCGGGGCTCATGCCAGGCTTTCCCGTGTGAGCTGGCGTCTGCTACCATCTGACTGGAGCTGCTCCTACCGCATCTTCCCATGGGCCCCAGGAGCCAGTTCAGTCAGAAACCCAGAGGTTAAAAGGAGCCGGTGCCTGAGATTAATGCCAGACAAGAGAGAGGAAGGAGCTACTTTTCACATTTCGAGGTTATGACGCTGCTTAATCATTCATCTGAGGCTCTCCAAGGGGTTTACGGGTCTAAATTAGTCCTACAACACACCTTACGTGTGAAGAAACTGAGGCACACCAAGGTAAAGGAGGCAGGCTGAAGCCTTGTCCCCCCTTCCCCACTTTTCCCTAGAGACAGGGGGCATTTATAGACATGCCCTGGGAGGTGTGTCGGGGGGGCACTTTAATTAGCAAGCCACACTAATTGAAAGCGACCAAGCATCATGTTGCTCGACATCCCTGCACTGAAATAATGGCGGTGGGGTGCTTTGAACTAAAGCGCCCCACCATTTTTCAGCGCAGGGACACAGATGCACGTGATGCTGGAGGCTGCTGGAGCGCGGTAATTTTCGTGCTCCAGCATTTGATTAATCGAGTCTGTTCCAACATGCGGTAAATGCAGCACGTTGGAGCAGCCTCCCTGCATGTGTATAGGAGCCCTGTGTGACTTGCTCAGTGTGGCCTAAGGCTTTAGGGGCAGAACCAGGACTAGAAACCAGGCACTTGGCTGCACTGTCCCGCTTCTATCAGCTGGACACAGTGCAGCCAAGGGGGTCCCAGCTTCACGTGACTGCGAGGGCTTGGCTGGGCTGCGCCGGGCCAGGGACAGTATCAGTGGCGGTGGGGGGGAGGATGTGGCAGTGGGTGCTGATGCCATTGTCTAAACCTCTCTCCAGAGAGTTGGAAAGGTTCTTGCGTTTAGGAAACACACGTGCAGCAAGGTCAGAGCCGTGCGTGGCTCCTGAGAGGAGCCGGGGACAGGGGTGTTGAGCAGCAGTCTGCGAAGCAGAAGCAGTAGCCTCTGAGCTGAGCCATAGCCTTAATGTCAAAGCTTGCTCTGCTGAATGCCCCCTCCCAGATCCCCAGTCCATAGAGCAAAGTCCAGGTGCCTCCTGACTGGTTTGATATTCTTCACAGCAGGGGAGGAAACTGTTTCTTCTTCTGCTCCTAAAGCCAACGCCTTCCCTGCTGCCATACAGCTGAATTCAAGGGAAGTTCGGTTCCCATCTTTCTTGCCTACCCCCTCCAGGCCCCCTCGGGCAGCAGCCACTGAGCAATGCTGTGCAGCCCCCAGACTTGGGAGCAAGCCTGCAAGGAGCAATTTAAGAGGCACAAGTAGCAATTCAAAATCCATTATCCCCTGATCCTGCCTGCAGCGCCTGCAAAGCCTCCCAAGGCCCATTATCCTGTGGGTCACCTAAGGGAAGCTGAGACTAGCTGGTGATCCTAGCACCATGCTTGAAAGGCCTTGCAGAGAGGCACTGCCACAAGAGCCGTTACTGCCTGAAAAGGTGAGCGTGTCTGTTTGTGGCCTGGTGTTTAAGCTGGCCGTGCTGAAGACCAGGAACCTGCCAGAGTAGCCTATGTTTCTCAGGGAATATTTGCAGATCGGGATTCAGGTACGCTGAAGCGCTGAGCAGAGCAGAGCAGGACTGGGGCGTATCGGCGGGCCGCAGCTCTGAATGGAAATGCTGGGGCTGGCTGTCACTTGCTGTCATACACAGTAAGGGCTTATCTACCGGGGGAAACCTACTGGTATGATTGCAGCATCATGCTGCTTGATGCTGGACTAGCTGTCTGTGTGGACACTCCTCTTCTGGAATAACAGGGCCTCCTTAAAATGACAAGTTAAACCTGTGACAGGTCCCCCGTACTGCAGAACAGGACCGAATGAGTATAGTTATGGCTGTTTCCCCATGTCGACAAGCTCCAAACTCCCCCCCTGTTTCTGTGCTGGCTGCAGAGAGGAGAAGGGAGGAAATGGTTAAAAAGAGCCAGTCCCAAGAGCAATCTGTGTATTCACCACCACCCTCCCACCCCCTTATTAACAGCCCAGTGACTCCTTTACACACTTGTCCGCGGGTGACAAGTTAAAAAAAGAAGCTTGAGAAAGGAAAGCGAGAGAAAGACAGAGACGGAGACTCCCTCTCCTCCAGGAATCCCTTTCCAGGGGTGATGGATTGCCATGGAAACCCCTCCCGGCTCACGGTTTCCCCCCTCATTGCTCTTCGGACAGGGCCGTGACAGTTGCTTTTTGCCCCGCTCACCCTATTTGGGGACAGTGATGTGTGGATAAAACTGACCCGGCACAGACATGCACAAACTGAACAGCATTCCCCAGGCCCCCCCGGCTGCATTCACTTTGGCTTAGAGGCGCTGCCCTTTCAGGCCCTTGGGTGTGTCTGTGGGATGGGGTGGGTGGGAGAAGGGGGCTGGGGCACTCGGGGCGGGCGTCTCCGGTCAGCTCCTGCGTGTGGGTTGGTGGCTCTCGTCTCGCAGAACAATGAGGGATGTTTCCAGCTGGTCTGAGAGGTTCGATTCCTTCCCCCGCTCCCCGCTTGCCCAGTGGCAACCAGAGCGAACATCTTCCAGCTGTGGAGGTAAGGTAGACCAGGCCCCGGTGGGTGCTGGGATCCCACCAGGTAGGGGAAGGCAGGCATTTGTTTGTTTCTAGGGATTTATTTTTTTTAAGGATATTCTTAAAATTCAAGAGGAAAAATTGTTCTCACCCCAGCATGACAAAAAGAAAGGGGGCCTGAAGGAGCTGAAAAAGGAAGTCGGAGAGGTTGGTGGGAATGTGTCCTCTCTCTGCTGCCGTGGAAAAGTGGGCTTTGGTTTTAAATTATAGATGGTCTCTCTGGCGTCTCATGCCAGCAGTGGGAGCAGAATAAAAGGGAGAGGAGCACCTTGCATGCTCTCAGGGGTCCTTTTGCTTCTTTGATGAGCAGCAGCACTGACAGGCTCTGAAAGGCTGTCTGTCCATGGGCCCAGGACATGGCAGCTGAGAGTAATGTGGGAGGGATGGGAGGGACCCTTGACAGCCTGGTTGTAGGGGCTTTGAGGAGCCTAGGAAAGGGGTCAAATGGTGCAGTGGCTTCACCGCCAGGCCTCTTCTCATTGAGTGCAAGACCCGTGCTGTTGTGTCACATGCAACTCCAGTTGCAAGACCCGTCTCAGTTACGGTTCCTGTTGACTCACTTGGTCCTGGCCGAAGACCGTCTGGTCGACCACGCCAGAACCGTGCAGACGAAGTCACAGAACACTGGTTACTTATTCCTGCCACGAGGAAATCAGGTGTGTGGGGGAGTGGGACGCTCGGTTTGACCCCCCTCCTCGGTGGGTTGGAGCGTGCAGTTCTGCAGCTGAGGTCGGTAGAGTCGAGCGCCCTCGGAGCATAGCGGTGTCCTGGGGCCTTCAGGTGCTGGGGAAGGTTTTCATAGTCTCGGCTATGCTACATCTTACTCGCTGCTGTCCTGTGACTATTACCATTCACCAAACTGGAAGACGCCTTCCAGTCCCCTGCAGAACAGAATTGGAGAAAAAGGGGGTACCGAGAGTCCTGCTTCCTTTGAATGGGGACGTTGACGGACTCCAGTGCCTGCGCTCCCGTTTCCATAGCAGCCTAGACTGCCTATGAAGCAGCTCGGTGAAGTAGGTCATTATAAAGGGGCTCCCTCTTCCCCGGAGCCGGCCCAAGACTTCCACAGCAACACAAGGGCCCCAAAGACTTGCGTGCGTTTCCAACCGCGTTTGCTTTCGGTGATTAGGCCTCGTTTGTGCTAGTTTCCCACGCATGTTCCAGCGAGCGCCTCGGACAGCCAAAACGGCGACGGAAACGGGGTCTTCGAAGAGAATGCCGCGGAGTAGGGATGGGGTGGGATACAAATAAGTATTCATAGACGTTTGTTCCCTCCCTGTTGCCCCTACCGAAGGCTATTTGTGTCACGAGCCCACCTGAGTATCAAAGATGCGAACAACGCACACCAAGCACTCCTCGCGGGAAGGGCCGAGTGATGCCCATTGTGCCCGCATGCGACTTCTTTTAAAAAAAAAAAAAAGAAATTGGATAAATTCACCCAACTTCTTTCTTTTTTAACAAAGCTCACCTGCTCTACAGTGCACGTCCAAGGCAAGACCGGCCGTGCTAGATTTCCTCCAACACCACCCATCTCGGTCCTGAACGCCGCCGCACCGAGAGGGAGGAAGACCTGTTCCAGGTACAGCGGGACACCGTTTGCTGGGTACAGTGGTGTCCCAATAGCAGGCATTGCTACACGCTTGTGTGGGTGGGGGGTCTCTTCCATGCCCCCTAACATTCATGTGCACCACGGGACTGTCCAGAAAAGTACATGTTAGTTATGAAAAAAAATGCTTTCTCTGTCTGCAGAGCCGGTTTGAGTAAACAGGATGTCCTGCAGTTGAGAGATGGGCCCCGATGAAAGCTGTACAGCCAGCTCCAGGCGTGAGTGTCTTAAAGCAGCAGGTTTATGGCTGCGTGTAGGCCACAACTTAGCAACATGTGTAAAACTGAAAACGGTGTAGGGGTGTGTGTGTGTGTACATGTGCAAATGAAGCTGCCTTTGTGGTGCAAAGGTGTCTGCATGCGTGTGAGAAGAAGGGTTTTATTTCATGTTTCCCCTGCATTGGTCCTAAGGCCTGGCCCCCTTTCTTCAGGCCAACCATCCTCCACTGGCTCAGACAGCCAGCCACACGCACACCTGAAGTAGGTACATGATGTGCCAGTCCCGGTATTAGTAGGAGCTGCTGTATCCCAGTCCCTGAAGTCCTCACTGCTCAGCTCGCCACTTGGTACCAAGTTAAACCAAAGGCTTTTGCATGTCTCATCCTCTTTTTTTTTTTCAGGAGAAGATTGCAGTGTGTGCACCAAACTCTGGAAATCAGCCCACGGGCTGGCATAGCCCCACACTGTCATATGGGATTACTTAGCTCTGGCGTCTAGAGCTACAGTCTCTTCCTTTCCTTGGGCTTCGGCTACAGACTCCTGCACAACTCCACAGCCCCTTTGCCAATGCCGTGGTGCTGCAGGTAACTCGAACCGTGGCCATGACTGCTTGCTCCTTAATAAGGCAGTGGTGTGCTCTTCTTTGGCTTCATATGAGCTCAAAGCGCACATCTCAACTTGGAGCCCTTCAGCTGGGCCCACTGATGTGCATATAGAAATCACACTGGCAGGACACAGACTATGTTAGAGCCACTGTTAAATCAGCTGGTTCACGCTCCCCTGCATGATAGTGCTATCTGTACATCTAAGCAATGTTGTTGAGCTGGCAGCGGAGGCTTTGCAGTATGTACCACTGTGCTGGTAAGGGAGGAAGCTGAGCTCTTGACTTGCAGTAGCCAGAAGTTTTGCAACTTCTAGCCCTCCCTACCCCCATCCTGGCAACCCCCCCGCCTCCCAATTGCTCATCAGCAATGAAATGCATGGGCTTTGTTATCTGGCAGGTGCCCCAACCACCATGTTGAACCAGCAAGGCGCTGCCAACCACAGCACTTCCAGCTGAGGGGGTGGCTTTCAGCAAGCTACTGCATTTCCATTGCCCAACATTTGCCAAAAGAGGCTGGACAGACACCCTACCTCCCACCCCCCTCTCCAGCCATTGCTCATAGCAGCATGAGCACTAGGGAACTGTGCGGCCCATGGAGCTGACAGCACACTTCCTGCAGTGCCTGCAAACTGCTGAGGGAAGGACTTGGTGCCCCAGTGTTTGTGCGCAACGCCTCTGATTCATGGGTGTGTGGAGGCTGTTTTACTTCACTTGACCTTTTTTGCTCCCTATGTGGGTAGCATCTTGCCTGAATGCTGTTGCTGCTGGGTAGTGACTCATTGCTCAGCAGGGAGGGTGCCGGGAAGTGCGATAGCAGAGGATCAGGCACAGGAAAGACACCCCCAATTCACACCCAGTACCAGAAGCCACAGTGTGGCATGGCTTTGACACACTCTCACTTCCTGTCGGGCTTTGCTATACTAAAAATACACCCACGGTAGTGGTGACATTCAAGTGAAATGCTCAAGTGTGCTGTTTAGGGGGAAGAGCACATTATGGTGTCAGTAGGAAAGGCTCAGACTTGTGGCACAGGCAACAGTGGGCTTTGAGTTGGAGCAACAGTGGCATAAGGGGAAACGCTTTTGTGTGCCCTCTCTCACGCAGAGATGGATGCTGTCCATTGAGCTGGGCTGAAAGTTTCAGTCTGTGTGCAGTGTAAATTTGCTTGTGGGCGATCTCTCTTTTCCTACTCTGACTTGCTGGGGACTTTATTGCAAGCTAAGGCCTGTGGCTTACAAAGCTTCAATGCCAAGCAGGGTCCCATCCAGCTCGCCTACCGGTGAGCCACTCTTCTGCCACTCCCCAACTTTCCCACGCCTGCTGTTGGACAGTAGCTGCCTCAGGCAGCGGCAACACTCCCTCGCTTGGCTGACAGGCTGCAAACCTGCTCTCCCCAGTTTCCTGCTTCCCTTTGCCAGGCAGCAGAAGATGGGATGAGCTGCAGCCCAGCTTTGTTCAGTTCCCTGTCCTCTCACACCTGCCCCAGCCCTCCAGAAGTAAAGCAGATAACAGGGCTTGGCATGTCTTATCTTTCAGGGTAGGGAAGGGTAAACAGATAGATTCAGACATCCCCCCCTTCTTCTCTCACACCCCCCCACCCTTGTCCTGCACACACATGCATGCGTGCAACCCCCACCCCCTTGTCCTTCACTGTAGTGAACGCATGATGCATTGCTTGCTAAACAATACCCCCAGAGATGGCACCGCAGGCCCATGCCCTTCTCAGAGGCACTGAGCACTAGGTCTGTTTTGAGCAAGTTGCAGAAAATACTCATGTAACAAATTTGCACCAAAGCTGCTCGCTGTGGGGGGGTGTTGCAAAGCCCTTGTGCACAGACTTCCTCCAGCCTGTTAAAAGAGAAGCTGCCATGCATACATCTTTGCACAGGTGGCACTCCAGCTACCCAGGATGTCGTTCAAACCAGAGACCACGACCATGTGACAGTGATTAGCAAATAAGCTGCTTTATTGAAAGCACTAGGTGATGGCTGCCCAGGTGACTCCATGGCAGCTATCGGGTTTAATTCCCTGAGAACACTTTGTCCTTGTTATTTCTTTCTTTTTTATTCCCCAACCTCTATTTAGTTCAAAAACTAGTTCATAAGAAGCACAGAGCGAGGTCCCAGATACTGGGACATATAAATTAAAGGTCAGGGACAGTTACAAGACAGGTCCATTTAATTTTTTAAACAGAGCATCAGACGTTTTCATTTTTTTTTTTTCCGATCCACAGAAAATGTATAAAAAAATTTCTCTTTATATCTACATCATTCTCCATGTTCAGGAAGGCGCAGTAACAAAAGTACTGGCACAATACGGTATATACAGACACGCCCAGTATGGGCCAATTTCACTCAGCTTGTTTTGGAACTGTTCAGCTCAGCCTCCGCCCGCTTGTCCGACGAGGACGGTCCAACCTCGGGCACCAGGAGAGGGCTGTTCAGGCAGGTCCATGTCAATGCAGAAGCGGCCAAAAGCTTCCCAGGCCACGAGCAGCTCTCCATGGGATCAGAAGATGCAGCAAGGTCCACTGGATGACTGTCAGGACTCCTGGTGAAAGCTCGTCTTGTTCCTGCCTTGGCCAGGCGAGGCGTAAGAGGATCACCCTCCCTTAGGTGCTGACAGTGCCATCCTAGCACACAGCTTTTTGAAAGGTTGAATGTCACCCCAGGGACCTGCAGCCAAGCTCCAGTGTCCAACCTAGGAGGACGTCAACTACTAGACCAGCCTAGGAGGCACATGGGAGGAAAAGGGTGTTTCTGGACAGCTCCTGCTGCCTACTTCCTCCCCACACTCGGTAGTGAATGGGACCAAAGCCAGCAAAGAGACTTTTTAGGTCTCAACCATGAAAGCATGGACCACCGCACCACCCCTCTGGGGTCCTTCGTTTATGCTCTCTCAGCCTGGCCGCGCATTCTCTCTCCATGGGACCTGGAGCATTCATTGCTACAAGCCTTGCGCACTCCCCATACATTAGCGTAAGCAGATCTGGCTGATAGACGCTTGAACTGGGACATTTTCTCCTCTCAGAAAATGCCCCAACGAAAAGGCAAGTAAGAGGGAAGAGACTTTGCACTGAAGGGAGACGCACCTTCCCCATAGAAATACAGCATGCCTACACACAGCATCCATGCTCCTCTTGGTAGAAAACCCCACCCCTCTATAAAAACGTCTTTTAAATTATTCTCTATAAATACTGCATAGCTTTATGTCTACTGAAAATATTTCAGCAAGACCTGGGAACTCCAGTGAACAGAGTTTACATCGATTCTGGGCTTCTGCCCCCACAACCCCTTTTCTCCCGTCTCCCTTCAGCGCGACCGCGTTGGAGTTCCAAGAGTCCAGCTCTACACCTGACAACTTATAAAGGTACACAGTCCTCCTGGGTGTTTCCTGGATTCAGCCCAAAGACAGCTGGGCTCTGGAGCCAGCAAACTTCCCTTCTTTCTCCCTGCCCAGGTACAGATGGGGTTGTCAAGAAACAGGGGAAAGCATTTAGAACAAGCAAGCAAATGACTTCTCAAATGAACCTTCATCTGAAAAAAGGAGCCTGAGCCTTGGGGTTAAGCTAGGGTAAGGGTGGGAAGGCAACACCACAGCCCAGGTTAGCGGGAGAGGGAAGAGAGGGTTAGCGAAAAGAAAGAGAAAGCTCCGAAGCTGCACAAGGTGAATGCTAGCCGTGGCCGCCAAGAGCCACCCCTGCGCACGCGGTTATTCCACACGCATCCTGCGAGAATTGCAAACACTGCAAAGCAACACGTAGACCCTCCCAGGCTGCAGACCGGGATACCCCGTTCAAACCAGCCCGTTTAAGTGCTTGGGACCTAGCCCTTCCCACCTGCCCCGTCCTGGCAGCAGAAGAGGCACTACCGAACCTGCTCGCTCGGCCTGAAGGCTGGGGTGGGAGGGAGAAGGGGCCGCACAGCAGCCTATTAAAACACACACACTGTGCATGACACAGCAACAATAACCATTCGCCTCACAGCAAGGGAAAAAAAAACGCACACATGCACACACACACACACACACACAGGTCCCACAAGCCCTTTGGATACCAGGGAGATTTGGGACGAGGTTAAAGGGGACACGTGTCTCCTAGTAAACGACATTCACTGGGCACCACGGGGTGTCTGGGTACAGCAAGCAGTGAATGGAGCGGAACCTGCAAGAGAAGGGAGAGAGCAGAGCTCAGCACCCAGGGCTGCCTTCACAGCAGTCCCAGCGCTTTCCAGGAGCAGCACCAGGTTAGGGGCTTAGCAGGAGAAGGAAGGCCCTCCCACCCCCCCACGCACCCTAAGGTAGAGGAGAGATGTGCTGCTCACCTCGATGGATCCTCCTCTACAGAGAAAGCACCCTTCATGTGGATGGAATTCCTCTTGTTTTCAAACATGCCGTAGCTCAGAGTCACCTGGGGAGCACAATGTTGAACAGGTTGGCAGGGCAGCAGGCTGGAAATCAGGACAGAGGCCTGAGACCTGGGGCTCAAATACCTGCGCTGCTTGCTTGACCTTGCCATGAGAGCCCAACTGCTCCCTGTGACATTGCAATGCCTTGAGATGGAGATGCCTTGCTCCAGGAAGGGGATGTGCTAACCAACAGCATTACATGGACTTGGACACTTGGAGAACCCCTGACAGGTGTGTGACTGAACTCCTGCTCTGCCTCAGAGCTCACGGCTGTCCCTCATCTTAGGATCCAGAGTGCACAGATGGGGGATGGATGCCTGGCTGACAGCAGCACCTGCCCAGGAAGTTAGAGACCTGGATTCTGGGTCCTACTCAAAGAGAGATTTGAACCCACATGTGACACTCTCAGGGCAAAGGCTTTAGCCATCAGGCCACAGAACAGGGCAGTCAAGGGCCTAAGTCACAGAGCCAGAAGGAGACCAAGCAGGACCTGGCTGTAGAGTCTACAGGTTGTAGTCCCGTGCTGGGAGACAGGAGCCCTCTCCCCTAGGGTGAGCCCTCCATCTGTCCTGGACTGTGCCCGGCATATATGCCATCAAGATGCCTTGGGCTGCTGCCTCTGAAAGAACAGGTGGGAACACAGTACCCCCATGTTGCTGTTCTTCTTGCAACCAGCGATTGCTAGGCTCCTAGGTTCTGCATGCAGGACATCTGTACTGAAGTGGTATTTGCACCATCTTGGCTCTACTCTAATGGGGAAATCGGGGAATGCATGTCTACCAGGTTTACCTGCTTGTGAATCTCTGTCTTGGGCACCTGGTGGAGGTTCTCCAGATGGGAGTGGAAGAGGTTGCTCCGGATGAGTTTCACGCCTAGCACAGACTCGATGATGTAGCCAATGGTGCAATCATCCGGCAGACGGATCTTCTCTGCTGTGTTCATGAAGTGCCCCCCACTGCAGGTGATAGTACAAGAGAGGTTCAGTACAGCACTTCTGCTAGGAGACCACCTCAGCCCTGCCGTGGAGGCACCCCTGCCTCCCCCACTCCTGCGGAGAAAGGCTGGGCTCGGCTGCTCTGCTTTTAGCCCAGACCTAGTGC
Source organism: Alligator sinensis (assembly GCF_000455745.1). NCBI lineage: Eukaryota > Metazoa > Chordata > Crocodylia > Alligatoridae > Alligator > Alligator sinensis. The sequence continues at coordinate 188,527 of NW_005842740.1, forward strand.
ACTGTCAACCCTGCCTTAAAGACAGATTGGTTTAAGGCTGGAGGAGTTCAGAGTCCTTCACAGCTAGTTTCTGGGCCACGTCAAAACAGTCAGGTGGACCAAGGTGCACTTCCAGCCACAAGATGCTGGGATGGAGCCCATGAAGTCCACAAAAGAATCAGACCTCCTTGAACAGGCACTCCCCAGAGATCTCTGGTCTACCGCATTCCCCCATCCCAGCCCACAAACAGGGGATCCAGGACCTCGCAGAGCTGTGTGGGTCCCGAGTACCAACCCCTTTACCTGGCCCATGGGCTCATCTTCAAGGCCAGCCCACGGCTGATGCAGAAGCCTGCTCCTCCCGTGGCAAACCAGAAATGAACAGGGTGCTGCAAAGAAGAGAGAAACAAAACCACGCTGTTTCAACCTGTTCCTGCTCCAACCATTCTCTCATAGATTCATAGACATTTGGGCTGGAAGGGACCCCGGAGGATCAGAGTCCAGCCCACTGCCCCAGGGGCAGGAAGTCAGCAGGGATCAGAAGATCCCAGCAAGATAGCTTGTTACCAACACGGGCCTCATGGAAAAACCCTTCGGTTTGCCTCCCAGCACAGGGAACATTACAGCTCTGTTAAACACCCTCTACATCCTACAAACTAGGGCATTTTCCAGAATAATGCAAGCCTAATGGAAATGGGACTGCTCACACTGCCACAACCGCTTGTCTGAGTTCACCCAGCCATGGACGTCTACCCCCGGCTGGCACTAGCAAGCCCACTGTCCTGTTTGCTTACCATCTTGTTCTCGCTGATCCTCTCTGTGGCTTGAATGGGCCGGTCCAGGCTGGGTTTGCCAATGTAGATGTCCTGCGTGTGGGGATAGCTGGACAGCAGCTTCACCAGCATTTGGACGTTTACGTAGTTGTCATCATCCACGTGGCAAAACCACCTGGAGCCAGGAAGGGAGCCAAAGTTAGCTCCTTCCCATTCCCTCAGTTCCTGCCACATAAGCAGGACCAGGCCTCCCTGCACCCCACACACTGCACTGACCAACAGCCCTGATGCGTTGGGGAATACCCATGGAGGCCGAAAGCCTCACGCCCCCACAATGCAGCTGGCCTGCAGAAGGCTCTAGAGCTCAAGCCCTTGGCTTTCACGCAATGCGTATGTCCTGTCGTGCACATGAGCATGCAAACATGCCTCTTCCATACATGCTGGAGATGCAGCCTCTCCTCCTCCCACACCTCACAGGGCATTTAATCCCTCCTTACTTTCTTCCCGACTCGATGAACTTGTCATACTCCACAGCCATCTTGCAAGACAATGCCTGGCGGCTGTGGGCAGCTGAGCAGTTGGTGTTAATAACATTTCCTGCAGCAAGAAGAGGGTGGGGAGAGAAGCCATGTTGAGTCTTGGGTGCCCCATCCTCTAGACCCGCTTCATGGGAAGGAGCAGGACCCACCCCTTGCTGCCCCAGATGTGCATGCAGAACAGAGGGGTGGGAAGGGCATTCCCATCTGTGCAGGAAATGGGTGTTCTTCCACACCCATGCACAGCTGCCTGTGGCCCAGGGCTGCACTACTGGGTGCAGTGTTCACTGCAGCAGGGAAGACTCATCTCTTACACATCTAAATGAATGGGAGAGGAGGAGGGAAGACAGACCAGCAGCAATCCAGCATCCCTCCAGCAAGACCCAGCCCCACTCCCAGGACGTGATATACTCAAGGCAATGCACATTCCCCAAGCCCAGTGAACAGGTGCTCATGTTCTACAGCACTAGTCCAAGACTGCAGTGCTCGACTATGGGATAACTCAGGGATCAGACTATGGGGCAAAGGGCAGAGTCCCCAGGGACTTTGCATTCAAGAGCGATGTGAGATAAGGTGCATTTAAAGAGTTCCTGCGGCAGGTGCAGCTGAGTCATGGGAGAAGCGTGGATTTGCCATATCCCAGTGCTATCGATCTGCGCTAAGCTCCCAGCTAAGGAGTCACCTTGCCCCTGGGTAGCTGTGCTCAGCCTCCCCGAGAGGGGGAGGGGAGCCTGTGAACTGGCTGCTCTGCTGGGGAGTGTTAGCCAGAATCCTGCCCTATTCATGCTGCATTTTCCCAGCACCAGCCACCTGTTATTTGCTGGGCCCTCTCAAAGGGAATTGATTCAGGGCCTGAAAGGGACTCATTTGCATTAGAAGAATAGAGGGGCCTGACCCAGGGCCAGGGGAAGGGGCTGCTGAATAAACACTGCCTGAGTAGGGCCCTCCTTCCCCTCCCCCAGAGAAGAAACTCCTACTCTTGTTCCAGTTAATTACAGCTCGGCAAGGGGAAAAAGCCCTGGGAAGGCAGCTTGTTAATCAGCGCCCTGCTGAGCTGCCTTGGAAGGCAGACAGAGATAGCTGCCTGGAGCACTTTACCAACAGCAGGTATGGGGGGGATGCAGCTTTCAGTCCATCTCATCTCAACAGGGATCTTAGCTGGGGCTCCTTCCCACAGGTCACTGCTGAAACAAGCTGCCCCTCCTTGCATCAGGGCTCCACCTGCCCCGAAAGTCACCTGAGCATGCCGCCGCCACGTGCACTTGCTGCCCTCCTCAGAGAGCCACCCCGGCTTGTAGCTTAGGCGGCTGCAAACCGAAGAGCTTGTGTGCGCTCAGTTCCCCTGGGTAAAGTCAGAAGCCATTCAAGGAGTCCGGGAGCACTGCATTAGTGCAATTAGGGGCCTGACTTCCAAGTGTGCTCTGGACCCAGGGCAGAGAGATGAGTTTTCAGCACAGAGCAGCACCCAGCGGGGCAGGCTGGCTCTTCAGCAAGCCTGGCCACTTGTCTTGCCCTTTTGAACTGCTGATATGGGGTGCGGGTGCTTCTAAACTTAAGGGCCAGATTTGGATCTGTAACTGTTCATGTGCTTTTGCACGATCTGCCCAATGCAAAGAGAGCCAGGAAGAAGCCAGCTGCGTGTTGGTGGAGGGTCAGGGTGGCAGATTAGAAGTGTAGTAAAACCCGAGAGGCAAGACCGTGCATCTGGCTGTCGCCTCTGGATTCAGAGGCACTAGAGAGACCTGCACTTCCACCTTGTTCACCTGAGCCATAAATGAGAGGGGGACAAGACTGGTTAACTCACCTGTTCGCTTCTTCAGTTCCTCATCCTCCCCATCGGTGAAGATGAACGTCTGCAAGTGAAGACAAAACAGTGTCAGAACGGGATGGGAATGAGATCCCACTGTGGGGGGAGGCGCCTGCCTCCTCACTGTTGACAATGGTGTCCCTGCCAAGAAGTCTCAGCATCTCAGCAGGAGAGCAGTCAGGACCTGGTGGAACGGGCATTGCTTCATTTGCTCTAGCAGCAAAATCATTTAAATCTCAGGCAGGCAGGCCCAGGTGTCTGGCTGTCCATGCAGTGCTCCTTGTTAGGCCATGGGGGTACCCCACACCCTACGCTCCTGAACCCAGGGACAGCGTGAATCCGGCACTGAGCTCTGTGGCTCGGGCTTAGCTTTGCTCCTCTTTAAAGAAGGGATTGGGTTAAGTGCAGCATATCAAATCCACTGGTCACAGCCCACAGAGCTGTGGTGGGGCAGACCTGTTGGGAGCTGGGAAAGCACAAATGAAAGCTGTTTTAGGGAACAGGAGGACATCAAGGATCTCACGGAAATGCTCACCGCAAGCTCTGGAGAAGAGGGGCGGCTGCCTCAGGTTTGGCAGTGCCCGTCAGGCTGGCAAAGCTAAAGTAGCCGAGCTGAGAATTCACTTCCAGAACGGAGCAAGCAAGAGGAGGACTAGGGTGAGATTTCCACCCTCCCCTTTAGTTCTTCCCTGTGCAAAGAGGACAAGAGGCTTCATCCCACATCCCCATCTCTGCCCAGACCTCATAAAAATGAACAGGAAGGGTAAGAGAGGACCAGCAGGTTATAGATGCCCTGCCTGCAAGAGGGAGAAGATGGAAACAGCTACTCTTACTAGCTGCCCCTCCTGGCCTCCTCCCTAGCTAGCCCTGTGTCTGCCCTGTTTGAGTTGCAGGAAGAGCGATTAGGATTTTTCTCTGCAGCTGCCAGAGGGTAACACAGGCTTGGACCATAAAGCCATGGAGCAAGGGACAGAGTCAAAGGCAGCCTGGGGGGTTGAGGCTTGCAGAGAGGGGAGTCATTTTGTCATCAGCATCAAGGGTTCTGGGCGCTGGCTTTAAAAGCTGAAGCATGTGCTGTGAATTAGGAACTGGGGCAGGCAGGGAAGGTCACTGACCCCAGAGGTATGCATTTTGGGGGCAAAGCTGAGGGATGCATGTCCTATGGCATGAGATGCAGCTGCAGTGGCCCAGAGAGCCAGCGTTGCTCCCAGGCTCTGGCCCGCAGGCAGAAACTACTGCTTCATGCTGCTGAACAGCACCCAGGGCTCACCTAACCACCCCGTGCCCCCGCGTCCGTGAGGACCTGAGCAGGTGCATTTGCACTGCTGGCCGTTAGGATGCCCCGTGTGCGACGAGCACGTCCGGCTGCAGCTGCCCCACACTTGTGTCAACAGCGCACAGAGCCGGCGCCCGGCGGGCCGCGTTCCTCGCTGGCACCCAGCGCCAGCACAGCCCTCTCGCCTGCCTCCCTGCCCTTGTGTTTACTTAGCTGGAGGTCAGGCGGCAGCAGCTGCTTATCTCTGGCACGAGCCCGGCCTTGCCCAGCCTGCTGCAGCCAGGGGATCAGCACCGCTCCCTGCACCTGTCGGAGGGCACGTGTGCGCGCCCCAGCCCCGCCAGCTCCCCAGGTAACCGAACCACCTTCAACTGCTGCCTGGCCTGGGGCCCAGCAGCGAATGCCACCCACCCCTGCACCTGAGCCACCTGCCTGGCAACACTCCCTTATTTACACAGCTAATTCCCAGCATATGTCCGCTGGCGCTGGGGGGCGCGTGGGGGGCGGGGAGCTCGTCCTGCTGTTCTCAATGGGTTTGGCTGGGGCAGGGGTGGGTAGCGGAGCAGGAGGGGGAGAATTGGGGGGGTGGGAAAGAAATCTTAATCAATCAGCGCACAGCAAACAAAGCCGGCAAGAGGAGAAACCGCAACCAGCTGCCAAGGACTATAAAAACCAGACGCGCACAAAAGGGCAAAGGGAGAAAGACAAAGGGAATTTAGGGGAGGTGGGGGGATAGAAAGAGAGTCCTTGAAACAAGGAATTACAAGTGAACTGGAAATTCGTTGCCACCCATCATTCACCCCAGTCCCAGCAGTGGGCTTTTTGTTCTGGGAAGCGTTGGGGCTGGTAACAATAGCACAGATTCTTCTGGCTGACTTTACTCAGCGCAGGAGAGTTAAGCAAGCAGCAATGTGTTTGCCCAGCCATTAGCATACAGCTGGGCTGGTTAACTGGGAGAGGAGGGCAGCCACGCCAAATTTGTTTGCTTAGGTCCCTGGGGTAAGGAGAGCCGGGAGGGGAGGCGAGCTGGGCTGCAGGAGGCCAGTGGCCTGTGGGGCTGAAGGAAAGGAAAAATAGAAAGGTGGGTTCAAGGTACAAGAAGTGGATCCGTCCTCAAGCGCGTCGCACAGGGCCTGTTCCAGCAGGTGCCAGGGAAGGTGTCTGTGCTGGAGACAGCTCCCTCCAAGAAAAAGGCGATCCTGCCGGGGGTCAAATGCTGCAGAGACCGGATCAAAGGGCTGAGTAGCGCAGCCACCCCTAAGAAGATTTGGTGAGGCTGGGGAGCAACCTAGGCCTGTGTCTCGGGGGGGGGGGGCGGGGGGGGGGGGGGGGGGGGGGTTAGCCGATCAGCTGTGAGGGCCGAGAAAGAGTTTTCTTCCTGACCAACATGCTGGGACTCGGCGTAAGTTTTGGGGTGGGGAAGAGACGTCAGTACGAGGTCCCTCTCCAAAGCAGGATGCAGGATGGTATGGGCTAGCACTCCAGCAGGATAAGGCCAATGTTGCCTTTGGAGGAACAGGGCAGTATGGCTTGCTCTTGCCTTGCTCCAAGGGAGACTGCCCCAATCCGGACCCCGCCCAAGGCTCGGCTTGCTCCTGGGCTCCACCAGGCCCTTCTCCACCTTTACAAGCTTTAGGGCAGAATGACCCTGACTCCCCTGACCAGGTTCAGCCCCTGCCATACCACCGCTGCCCATGCCAGGAGCTGAGGCAGCATCCACCCACCTGGCTTGGGAGAGAAGCAAGAAGAGGAGGGTCAAGAACAAGTGTGAGGCTCACAGAGCTCAGATGGGGGGCGTTGCTTCTGACTGGGATAGTCCCCAAAGCCCTCTGAGGAGAGGTGAGCCTATGAAAGCAAGCCCAGAAGAGCCTGGCTGGTCTCAATGTCTTTGGAAAGCATTGGCAGGGGACAGCAGGCTAGAGAGGAATAGGCTGGAGCAGGATCCCTGCTGGGGATGCAATCAAAAGGAAAACGCTTGCTTGATTAGCTCGGCAACGCCGTCCAGCAACTGCGCCTCTGCCCGCTCCGAAAATAACCCCGCAACTCATCCTCCAGCGCGGCCGCTATAAATAGACCAAAGGGGACAGTTGTTTATGCCTCGCCTGCATTGAAAGTCTTTGTCCCGAAGATGCCCCCACCCCTTCCCCAGACAATGAAACTATCTCCTGGGCTGTCAGCGAAGCTCTCCATGCCCCTCCCCGCAGGAAGGGACCACGAGACCCCTTGGAAAGAAGCTCCGGAAAGTTGCAGCCTGCCCGCCTGTCTCCCTGGCAGGAAGGGTACAGCCCGGGCAGGAAGGGTACAGCCTGCGCGCAGCCCCCGCGTCACCTCGCGGGGGGCTATCGCAGCACCACAGGTTTGCTGCCTCCCACCCCCTTCCTGCCTCGCTGCTCTGGGCGGCAGGAACCCAGCCAGGAAATTCAATTAAGGCCAAAACAATTGCAGCCTCTCTCTCTCTCTTTGCAATACATTTGTCCACACAGCTTATAGATGAGATCTCCCCCCTGCCCCGTGCTCCCAGCCCTGGGCTGGCATCCAGGCTCTGCTGCAGATGCCGGGAGCAGAGGGCTCCAAAGGCTGCTCAGCTGGGAGAAGAGAGGGGGGGATAAGAAGAACGGGAGGGGCAGGGGTAGGAAATAAGCCAAAAAAGCAGAAAAGGGATGGAAAAAAAACAAAACAAGAAGTCACTGTGGGTGTGTGAGCTACACCACATTACAACGAAGCCCAGCTCATCCTCAAGGCAGGCGGCCTCCCCAGCTGTAACCGAATCCTAACGCTAGGCCCCCTGGATACTCAGTGCACGCAGCTTCCCCCCCGTAATACACCCACTCTTCAGTTGCAGCTCCTCTCTCCCTTGCGGCACAATTTCCGTTCCCGCCCCCCATCCAGCTTTCTGCCGAGGCCAGCAAGGACAGGGTCAAAGCGATAAGCAGCGATTCTCTTTTGCCTTTGCAAGTACTGGCTGCCTTGCTCTCTGGTTGTGCTTGCGGGGGGACAAGGGGCGGGGGGCTGGGAAGTGCCCATGCTCAGCTGAATTTCCCTTGCTCAAGCTGCGCAAGAGTGTGCAGGCCAGAGACACTCGCTGACTTTCGCAAGCTTGCAAGAGCGAGGCAGAACCAAGAGGCTCCAAGTCAGGCCAGCGCCTCTCCATGTGGGCTTGGCACCTGTCAAAAGTCAACCGTTTGGTTCGGGTCTCAAACAGCTTGCTTGGGTTTCCTAGTTTCCAGACAATGAAACTATCTCCTGGGCTGTCAGCGAAGCTCTCCATGCCCCTCCCCACAGGAAGGGACCAAGCCTGGCAAAGGCCAGGCAGCACGTCGTGTCAAAACCACAATGGCCCAGTAACTGGAGACCTCGCTCGTGCATCTGTTAGACAATCATTGCTGATGAGCAGGGGAGGCCACGCAGGCAAAGGTGTGAGGATGAGCAGGCCGGATGGTTAGTGCTGGTTCATGCATACTATGCCTATGGGAGTCTGCAGGCCTGGCTCTCTGCTCGGCTTAAACCGCTGCCATCAATGCAGGAAGCCGACCTCAAATCATTCCTGATTTCCAAGCCATACCTATGTCAGCTGGTTGCACCTATCTAGATTTCCAGCTCACCTCCATGCATGTGGGGTCTCCAAGCTGAAAGGCAGTCTCAGGCAAAACAAAGCACTGCACCCCCGTCCCCAAGCTGTCAGCTGGCGCACAGTGGCCTGAACTAGGTTTCTTGTGTCTTGGCTTCTCCTCATTTCTCCCCCTTCTCATTCACTCAGATGCCTCCTCTGCACAGTGGTCAGAGCTGCTCATGCTTTAAAGGTTTTGGAGTGATTGGGATTCCTCCCTGAATCAAACTCTCTTAAATTGGTGAAAGAGAAGTCCTTTTCTTTGCTTGCTCTGTGGCTGCATTGTCTGACCTGGGACCCTGTCTTGAGACACACAGGAAACCTCATTGTTCTCAACACTGCAATTTAAAGAAACACAGGATGCCAAAGCCTCCTCAAACAATAGTGGCCATGAAAGAATAAGGCCAAGACCATGAAAATTACCTCGCCAGGTTCCTTAAACCACTGCATAATGGGGCCTGGAGAGAGCCTGCTGCAGCAGTGGGGCACACCCGTGGTCTGGAGCACAGGGGCTGCTAAAGGCAATTCCAGCAGGCCAAGCCCAACACAGCATGGGCAAGCTGTCCAGTCTGCCACCCTGCACCAATCTGCCACCATGCACCGCACCCAGCCGTCACATGGCGAGAGGTTTTTCCCTTCATTTCTCCTTTCTTGGGTGACTCACTTCCCCTTCTTTGTCATGAAACCCTGGCTGCTCAGAGCTCCCTTGCTATCTTACTGGGGGATGTGCAATGGCAGGGATATTTTAAAGCTCCTAGTCCACTCACCCAGCAAGGAGACTGGCCTTGACCTTGCCTCGTCTGCCATGCGAGTCCCAATTTGGGGCCCTTTTCCATCAATCCAGAAGTCCCTTCAGGGATGACACAGTATGAGGAGACAAACAGCCCCGCATCCAACCCCAACCCTACCCACTCCTACGCTTCACTGAAAACAGGAAGCATCACGGCACGCACTTGTCAGAACCTCCTGTTGCACAAGTCTCATCTTTCCCCTTCCTCTGTGCTAGAGGTTGCCTTCCCTCCTCCTGTCATGTGCAAGGCCGGGTCTGCACTCATCAGGCTGGGTCTGAGCTCACTGAGCCCAAGGAAAGCACCGGGTGCTCACAGCTCCTGAGGAGTGGGACCATTGCTTTGCGGCAGGGGCCTGCCCATTGCACGCTGCTGCATGGCTCCCTCTCACGGGCAAAAAAGAAAGCAGCATCTAACTCGGGGCAGCCTCTTAGACGATGGCATGGCTGAGGCAGAGCCCAGCACTGGCTCCTCTCCCAAGTTGCGGCCGCACATCATCATTTTGAAGTTCCCGCTGGGACAGCAGCGGCAGCAGGTCGGACTGGCAGGTTCCAGTCCTTATCTGTCCTCCAGCTGGAAAAGTCACCACTCCAGGGAGGAAGGAGGCGAGAGTGAGCAGCTGCAGCAGGTTCCTGCCTGGCTGGTGTCCCCTCCAGCACAGATGTTTACTGCAAACATGCACAGTCCTGACCCTGATGGGCCAAAGAGGGAAAGTCACCATCTCACTTGAATAGGTCTCCTGTGCCCTGGCCTTCCCCAGCTGCTGGGGCTGGAGCAGGATCCTTTTTGCAACAGGCCCAAGTGAGACCTGGGGTTACCAGGGGCTCATACAAGGCCCGGAGTGCTCCCTCCCCCTCCCCTTCTCAGTCCGAGGAAGAATCCTCCACTCTGTAATTTTAAGTGCTATTATTTTTAATAATCCCCTTGCAAACAATGAACTCCTTGTGCAATTAGGGCCTTCAACTCCTCCCACCTCACGCTCTCCACATGCCTCTCAGACTTATATTTCACGAGCTTTTATGGAGGCCTGAACAGAACAGCATCATGGCTTCAAGCCTACAATTAACAGCCTTACACCCCGACAACAGCTCCTGGGGGCTGAGACTGAACCCTGCCCCTCACTCATCCCCGAGCAAAGAGCATCAACCAGGCACTACACCCCTGCCTCGGATTAGCTTGGCCCGATCCTGCAGACGGGGTGGGTAAGCGCCTGCAGCTCTAGTTGCAAGGCCAAAGTCCCTTCCAGGATTGTACTAAGCCGGGCAATATTTGAAAGCTCAGCAATCCAGATATCCAGCCCTCCCTCTCCGGGCTCGGGCTGCAGCAGAGTGGCCAGAACTGGTTTGGTGTGGCTCTAGCAGCCCAGTCCCACCTGTTGGGGTGGACCGAGCCCCCACCCGTGTTTGGAGTGTAAACAGGACCGGAGCTACGTGTGCAGCTCCCTCTGCCACCTCGGAGCATGTCAGCACACAGCGCAGGCAGCAGGCCCTTACCCCCGAGGACAGGGACTCTGGCCAAGGTGCTGGGGAAGTTTGGGAGCTGCCGCTGCTTAGGAATGAGCTCTCTGGAAGGCAAATGCATTCCTCCCGAATAAAGCAGCAGGGGAAGGTACAGGGCCTGCGGTTGTCCAGCAGGCTTCCGGAAACGAGACTTGCAGCTCCCGACAGGGTTAATCGCAGGGCTCTCCCGTGCCTCGGAGCAGCCAGCCCAGCCTTCCCCTCGTGTCGCTTGGCGAGCATTCGCTCCGTGCCCCGCGCCGCTGGAACAGGGCAACACTTGTGCAATCCTGTCTCTGCAAATCCTCCAACTCAGCGGGAATGCTGGGGGCTGCCTTAACCG
>NW_005842740.1:199443-202591 GCF_000455745.1 Alligator sinensis
TGGGGGCTGCCTTAACCGGCAGCAGCGGGGTTTTTTTGTGCGTCTTTTTTAGTGTGCAAATTCTCCCTCCACTGCTCTTCAGTATCGTAAGCATTTAAGGGCCGGGCAACCGCAGCTGCAACCTCAGCCCTTGCTTGGGCTGCTGCCTGTGAAGTTAAGTTTGGAGGGAAAGGGAGCAAAAGTCTGTCCTTTCTGTTCAGATAAAAGGAGGAAGAGGGGATAGGGGGATTTGTCCCATCACATCATATCATCTGAGCGTCTTGGAAGGCAGGAAGTTGGGACTATTGTCTGCAGAACAAAGGGCATCCCCAAGGGAACACAATAGCTGTTCCCCCACCTCCCACCTCTCCAGGCTGCGGCCATCTGATAGAGCCAACTCCCTCTTGCCCGCACCCTTCACTTTTCCCTTGGAGAGCAGCGAAAGGGTGGAGAGCAACACCTGTGGGCGGACCAGGGGCAGGTGCTGGCCCAGGAGGGGAAGGTGGCAGCACTGGGGAGCTGGAAGGGGAAGAGGGGGGCGCTCCCTTTCTCAGCAGAGATACACGTGTTCATTTGCCCACGGGGATTCTGGGCCAGTCACAGGGGATCTCCCCGGGTGCCCTGCAGCCATAGCGCACAGCAGCACCGATGCAGAAAAGCTGTTGGCAAAACAGAAGTGAGAGAGTAAGAGCAAGAGAGCAGGCCGGGACCTGGGGAAAGGAGGCCCTGACTCAGACTGAGAGTCACCGTTTTAGCTCAGGCAACTCCTCCGCCTAAAAGCTCCTGTGCGAACCGCATGGTGCGCTTGCACGGAGAAGCTTTGAGGAACAGCTCTCAGCCTCCTTGCAGAGCTGTACGCCCATGCCTGCAGGGGGCACAGCCGAACCCGCACAGCTCAGAGACCCCTCAAGTGAAAGCAGAAGGGAAGACCGCAGGGAGTCGCCATCCCCAGGGCCTCCCAAGGGAGATCAGCAGCCCCCTGGGCAGCAGCAATGCAAGCTGTCGGGCCCCTTTGAGCCCAGAGGTCAGATGGCCAGGCTGGCGGGGAAAGGCACTCCCACCGCCTGCTCGCCAGCTCCCGCTCTCTTCAGCCTGATCCGCAGTTTTCGGCAACTTCAACTCCCTCTCAAACGCTTGTCCCTCAAGTGCCGTACAAGAGCCGTCACTCAGCAGTTGCCAGCCAGGCACCTCTCCCGGCTGCAGCCCCCCTGGCTTCATGGCCCTCATCTCTAGGCAACCTGACCTGGACACCGCTAGCTCCAGCTCCCCGGTTCCCATGGAAAGCACCACACAAGAGGCTGCGGAGCCTTTTCTCTGCGCTGGGAGAAAAGGGGCTTTGTTAGCTTGCCCAGGGGGACCGCGTGAGAGCCGAGGCTCGGGGCTCTGGGAATCCAAACGGACAAACGAAACAGAACAAAACCCCAGAAGAAAGCGGAGCCCTGGAGAAAGAGGGAACAGCCTTTCCCAGGATCATCTGTAGGTGCTCGGGGTATTTATCCGCTCCCCCCCGCAACTCTCCCGCTCTGTGACTGCAACACATAAAAGAGCAGCTAAGAGTTTCTGCTAAATAACCATGGCAGGGAGAACGGCAAAACTGCTGCCAAGCCTGGGAGATCTTCGGAGCAAGTGAAAGGGGCCCGAAGCATCACCCCACCCCCTCCTTCCCATGAAGTCCGCAGGGCTCAGGGTTACCTCGCAGTACTGCCAGCACCAGGGAAGAGAGCGAGTCAAACTAGTCAGATCCCCCAGCTATTCCCAAGCTCTTCTCTTTGCTACCGAGGTCTTTTAAATATAAATAAATATATAAATAGATATATCTGAGAATGGGAGGAAATGGGTAAAGAGGGAAGGACCGGTGAAGAGGAAAAGCAAGATGTTCTTTGAGCAGGCAGAAACTGCTTGTTTCATGATATCAAGCTTCCTGACCAAGGCACCCGAAGGGGAAGGGGGTGTTTCCAAAGGAAACGGGTATTTGTCTTGTTCTATGTTTTAAAGAGAGGACTAGAACAGGGAGCCAAGGGGCTGCTGGAGAGTCTGGGAGCATCAGGGATGATGATGAGGGTTTATGAAGCAAGCTGGAGGGGAGTTTCTCAGCAAAGATGTGCTAAAAGCTATGCCGCAAGGTAGGAGAAATCCCCAAGCATTGCTGCCTTCCCAAACACCCCCCACCCTTGCTGCCCCGTCAAGATATCCAATACCTCTCTCAACCCCCAATAACCTGGAGTCCCATGTGCACGCTGTCCACCACCGCAGCGTCTGCCCCCAGGACTCTGCCTGGTGCCCTGCGGACATGCCCTCACTGACCGGTGGGCTCAGGCACAGCCTATCCACGATAGAAATATCACTTGAGGCATCAGAAGAACATCCCGTGTACAGGGGGATGGGCTCTGTTCCTGCCTCTGCCACTGCAACTCCCTGCCTCAGTTTCCCCACTGAAAGATAAGGCTAGTGCTGACCACGCTGGTGAAGCACTGCCTGGAAAGGGGCTTGATTATTGTTCCTTAGCCTCCATCAGGGTCTGGCCAGGCCCTGTCTGAGCCCTCTACCCACTACGCAGACCTTCAGTGGGGGTGGCCCCGAGACATCCTAGACACCCTGGGCTCTAATCACGGCTGCCCGGGGAAGAGAGAAGAGGGCTCGACAGCTGCAGGATCCCTCCCTGCGTGCCCCCCCCAACAGCCCTGACAACTGGCTCTCCCCTGCCAGGCTGCAGAGCCCAGCTTCCCCTCCCACAAGCCCAGTCCGGCCACTCCAACTGCGTATCTTGCTCCTCACTTCCCATCTCTCCAGGAGCATAGGGCAGGGGAAGGGAAGGGCATCAACCAGCCCTAAGGGTGACACAGGGGCGCACAGCGTGGGACGGCCCAGCTGCACGGTGGGTGGGGGCACTTAGTACTGGCGGGGTGGAGGTGGGGAGGAGAGCCCAGCACAAGGGAGCACTTAGCACAGGAGAGCCCAGCTGCAGCGGGGGCGGCACTTAGCACAGGACAGCCCGGCTGCAGGGCAAGGGAAGCGTTGAGCAGGGAGAGCTGGGCTGGGGGGCACTTAGCACAGGTTGGGCTGCAGTGCAGGGGCCCTTGGCATGGGACAGCCCAAATGGGGACACACCTGGCAGCACAGGGGCACCCTTGGCATGGGACAGCCCAGGGGGGCCACTGGCATGGGTGAA
>NW_005842740.1:203130-224616 GCF_000455745.1 Alligator sinensis
TGAACAGGGACCCCGCCAGCGACAGCACCAGGCGCCGCCCGCAGCCCGGCAGCATCGTCCCGCCCGGCCCGGCCCGGCACAGCTGTCCCGCTCCGCTCGCGGCCGCGCGGCGCCTTAAGAGCCTCTCCGCGGCACAGGGCGGGCCACGCCCCCATGCGGGGGCGGGGCGCTCGGAGGCCACGCCCCTCCCTCAACGGGGGCGGGGAAGCCACGCCCCCTCCCTCAAAGGGGCGGGGCTTCGAGGCTTGCCTGGGGTGGTGTCTCCCCGGGGTGGCAGGTTCCCCCACCCGCTCCGCTCGCGGCCGCGCGGCGCCTTAAGAGCCTCTCCGCGGCACAGGGCGGGCCACGCCCCCATGCGGGGGCGGGGCGCTCGGAGGCCACGCCCCTCCCTCAACGGGGGCGGGGAAGCCACGCCCCCTCCCTCAAAGGGGCGGGGCTTCGAGGCTTGCCTGGGGTGGTGTCTCCCCGGGGTGGCAGGTTCCCCCACCTGGCATCACCGAGCAGTGGGGTCGCAGGGATCTCATGCAGCTCCCGCCATCTGGGCAAACCCACGGTCTAAACCAGCCTTCCCAATCCGTGGTACGGGTACCGCCAGTCTAGCGGGCAGCCTGTCCGTGGTAGATTAACAGGTTTATTATAATTGCTTTATATGACAAAACACGCTGGTGGCACTTAAGGTCGAACTTAAAACTGTGCTGGTGGTACGTAAGGCTGTATCGTTTTAAATTGTTGGGGCGCGACCTGTCCGAGTTTGGGAACCGCCGCTCTGAACCCTGTCCGAGACCGCGACGAGCCTGCAGGGCGCGGAGCGGGCGCCCCACCTGCCGCAAGCAAAGCAGGGGAGCCAGGCAGCCGTGCAGATCCTGCCTTCAGGCCTCCCCCTGCCCAGACCTGCGCTCTCAACCATGGGCGGATTGAGGAGTTTGAAAAGGGGGCATAGATGGGCCCAGACACCAGGGTGATCAAGGGCTTGCAAAGCAAGTGGTAGGAGGGCAGCAGAAGGAGCTGGGGATGCTCAGCTTGTGGAAAAGGTGTTGGACGTGGGGCATGAGAGCCGTCTGCAATCACCTGAAGGGCTGCTGTAGGGAGGAAGGAAAGCAACTGTTCTCTTTTGCGGCAGAGGGGAGGACGCGGACCGATGGCTTGAAGTTGCAGTAAAGTACATGTAGATTGGATATCCAGAAAACTCCCTGTTGGAGCAGCGAGGCAGTGGAGCAGACTGCCTAGGGGAGTCGTGCACTCTCCATCACTGGGGGTGTCCAGGAAGAGGCTGGACAGCCACGGCTCGGGGACGACCCAGGCGTGGTGATGCCTACGTTCCACCATGGGGATTGCCCAGGCTTCTGGGTGTTGCTGCTGCCCCCTGCCCACCTTTCTGCTACATATGTCAGGGTGTTTTTAAGCTTCCCTCAGAGGCACTGGGTGTTGGCTACATCCAAAGCTGGGGACTTTGACTGAGGTGTGCCAATGCTCCTGCTGGGACCAAAGCAAGAGGTTGCTGGTGAGAGGGTCCTGCCTCTCCACCCAGGGCGAGACCGATGCTGTATTCGGGTCAGGAAGGAATTTTACCCCCTGGTCATATTGGTGTGGGCTGTGCGGGGTTTGCCTTTCTTTGTAACAGCATATATTGACAACATTTCATAGAAGCAGGACGTTGGCTGCTGTGGTTCCCTGGCTTCACCTGTGGCTGGTTGGGGCGCTAGGTCTGCATTATGTCAGGGTTGAGGGCAGTCTCGCATAGAGTTTAGATGTTAGGTTGTATAGGGCGGTCTGGATAAGGATGATCCTGCCTCAGGCAGGGGTTGGACTAGATGATTTCTGGAGGTCCCTTCCAGCCCTGCCTCTTTATGATCCTGTGATGGTGTGATGCATCATCACATATAAAATAACACCTTTTTTCCTCCAGGGAAAAATCAGCTAGAAGTTTTGCTAATACTCTAGGGGCCTAGGGCTGTATTATTCAATTTAAGATTGAAACCAAAACAAATATCACTGATGCTGCTGTCTGTTCGCTGCAATGCAGAGACAGGCATGGGCTAAACCTGCTGGTTTGACGGCCTCAAATTCTGGAGTCATTCAAAATGTCAATCCGGAGCCAGAGCTGCATTTTGTAAATAGCTATGCAAATTTGCAATGAGCCAAACTGATCTCCCAAGGCCAGTGCTTTGGAAGGGTAGAGCATCTGCAGGCCTTTGCTTCTCAAACCCAGCTCTAAGCGTTAGGCGTTTGAGGAAAGAAGGTGTGAATGTCGCTGGCAGACCCCGCTGTATGGCCCTGTCTGCTCACTTCAGCCGCGGCTCAGCTGAGAAGCATTGTACAAATGCCGTGAGGGGCACTGCTCTGCCTTCCTAGGGACATTACCCAGTGGAGGCGTGCAGGGAGACACTGCTGATCTGCTTTGTATAAGATACAATACCATCGGTTTCCGAACTGCCTTTCCAATTCCCCTTGTAAGCCTTCCCCCACTTGTCTCAAATACAGGCTGTCCTTTCCCAATGGTGCTTTCTTCCTAGCATTGCTTGTGGGGCTGCTGAATAGTGCCTTTCCATCCTGACTGTTCAATCTCAACCCCCAACTCACCACCCAACACCCCTTTCCACTTCACCCTGTCCACCCTGTTCCCAGATTCAGGGAGCAGGAGCCGGGAGCATAGCCTGCTTTGGCATCTGTCCAGCTATTGCTGGATCCAGAGCCTGAGACACTAAATCTGTGTGTTGAGCTGGGACTTTGACATGGCAGCGCAGTGTGACCAAGCCAAACAGTGAACAACCTTATTATAAATTGAATTACCTGATTGGCCTCTATGCCACTCCCCACCCCCCTCACTCCCATCAATTCCAGCCTGATTTATTATGGCAGGCAGAACAGTCAATGCATAGGGACGCTGATTTGCAAAGACCATGGCAGGACCGGGCACAGCACTGAGCTTTTCTCACAGCAGTATCCAAGAGGTTACCATGAAGCAGACCACCCTCTGCACATACTCACGACAGGCGGGAAAGTTTCCCATCGGCCTCTTCTGAGACTGGTAATGCAAATACAAAGTAAAAAAAAAAGCCACTAACATTCATATTGCTCAGGCTTCGTTCTAGTGGGGAGAGCCAGGAATGGGGATTTGTTCCCATCCCTGTCTATGGGAAAATCAGGGGTTCGCCTCCAGGGTTCTGTCCACTCTGGGCTATTTGCTAAAAATGACTACTTTTCCAGCCTCGCTGCTGGTGGCAATGGTGGGCGAGGTTGTGTAGATGCCTCCCTCTGGCATTTTGATTGTTGTGACCTGTCATCCTACTCTGAGCAAGGTTAGAGGAACTGGTACTTAAAATGGGACCTGCCACCCTGAGGATCTGGCTATCAAGGGTAGCTGCAATAATGGAAAATGTCAGAGGCATAATCCAGTGCAGACACAAGCTCACAGTCTCCCCACCCACCCTGTGGGGCTGGTGACCTTTGTAAGTGTGCTGCATTGCTACAAGTGCTCTTTTATCATTGCACTCGGTGGAATAAGGTCAGCTGCTTTGCAGTGAGGCAGAGCGGGTGCTAGTCTGGGGTGTAGGAGACATGAGTAGTGTTCTCGGCTTTGATGCTGACCTGCTATTGCACCATGAGGGAAGTTTTGTGCCTCAGTTTCCCCTTCTGGCCTTTGTCAACCTTGACATATAAAACTGCATGGGTGGGGATTGGCTCTCACTGTATGTTTCCACTGTGTCCACTGCAACAAGCCTGATCTTTGTTGGGGGCTGCCGACAGCGCTGTCCCACAGCCCTTCAGGGAAGGGACCTTGTCCAATTTGCATTTTTCCTTCTGTCAGATGCCACATTCATCTCTGGTGCTATATATACAATGCTAATATAATCCCAGCAGGGGTGAAGGCAGGGGGAATATTTTTCTAAGAAAGCCAGATTGTTTATGCTTTCCCATTTTTACAATACACATTGCCCTGATCCACTCTTTAATCATGGCCCTGGAGTAGGAAGGCATAAAAAAAGCTCTCTCTGCGGGCCTGTTTTGCATGGCTTTGTTAGGGTCTGGCCGGGGAAAGACGGGGGCTTCACAAAGCCCCGAAGAAGTCTGAAAAATCCAGCCAAACAAACAGTAACCCAACCCCAAACTCATGGCTAAACAGTTTCTGCAGCGGGGGGTTTTGATGATTTTTCTTCCTGGTCTCTGAGTTGATTGCACAGAAACTTCCCCTCAAGAGGCGGCTGGAAAGCCATCCAGGCAAGATCCTGATGAAAAGAAGAGCCTCTTTCTATGGGTGCCAACAGAGAGGAAACTCATTTTCCCCTCAGCCAGCTGCTCTCCCGTCTCGAGGTCTTGGAAGCGCCTGGGGATCAGGGCTGCAGACAGATGTTCAGGTCCCAGCCAGCCCAGCTGCTGCACTGCTGCCAGCTTACACCCCCCTCCCTATGCCAGCGAGTGCAGCACAATGACAGCAACAATAAGGGGTCTGTCTGCAGCAGGGCTCTCAGCAACGTGTCAGGAGCCTGTGGAGCTCAACACCAACAGTGGCAGGACAAGGCTCCCAGTCTTCAGGGCTCCCTGTAAACTGATTACTGAAGCCCCTGGCCCTGTTTGCTGCAGGCCATTGAGTTGCTGGCAGTCTCAGCTGTATGCAGAACAGGACCCGGAGCCCAGGGGTCAGCGGGCTGGTGCCAACTGCACTCCATCCAGCTTGGCAGAGGGGATGCCTTTCTTTCTCTTCCATTGTTTCTTTGGAGTACAGCTCCCCAGGGAATATGCTGAACTCCAGCCACATGTCCACAGACTTCCTCTTCAGGCGTCTCTGCTCCTGGCTTCAAGGGAGAGGCTCTGGCACTGTCCTCACCCACAGCAGACAAGCATCCTGCAGGGGACCTGTTTCCATCCCTCAGCTCAGGGAAATCCTGCCAGTCTCTTCCTCCCCCCGCTCTTCCCTTCTTGCTGGCTTTGATGGGAGGCTCTCCACAGTCTTCCCTGGGGAAACCTCACCCTGATCATTTCTGTGCAGTGCTACAGAGCTTGGCACTCAATGCATAAAAGCTGAACCTGTCTTCCCCCACCCTGTCTTGTGCCTGGGATAGCCAGGGGCAGCCTTGCTAGGACTTGGAGGAGGAAGGAGCACTCCTCACCTTGCCCCACTATCTAAAGCACCCTTTGCAGCTGACCTGCCCCAAAAGAAACATGGCAAAGAGCCCTGGAAATGGACGCCCTCTCAAGAGCCTCAAAACAGGTCCGGCAGCTATATCTCACTATAATGTCCTGGTCTGGCCCAAGAGAGACCCCCCTCTCAGCTGAGCAGGGAGTTGGGTCTTCATGCTTTATGTCACAGTATTTGCATATTTTCCCTTTGAGTCGTTACAGATGTGATACCACTGATACCCTTGGTCTGCTGTCAAGAAAGGGGAGGGCAGCTTGAACAGCAGAGTCCCGCTCCGCTTGCTCGTCTCTGCCTGCATCCTCATGCTGGAACAGCCCCCAAGCCTCCTGGCTCCTCTTGCCCAATAACTGCAGGGCTAAGACAGAACAGATCAGCTCCGGCTTGATGCTCGAGGTGGCTCTGACCCAAACCCCTGTCTCCAAATCCAGCCCCTTCCTCGGGTTGCATCTGAATCCAGATTTGTGGCCAACCCTTACAATGAGCCAGAGCCGCTGGCTCTGAATCCTCTTCTATTTTGGGGATGGGAAGCCCTGGCTCTAATATTTTGTGGCTCAGGCCAGCTTTGCTCTTTTGTTGCCGATGGGCCCAAACGATGACCTGATTCTGTCTCTCACGGGCAGGTACAGGTTGCCTGCCGTCTGTCCCACAAAGCGTGAGAAGCCCTGTCCGACCTGCCTGGAGCCTCCCACGTCCTGTCTGCTCGCAAAGGCTGAGCTACAGCCTTGCAGCAGGATTAAAAATGGCGAACAACCCCCTTGTAATAAAAGGGAACAGCTCATCAGAGAGAAAAGCTGAGCTTGGCCTATGGTATCAATGCATGTGTATACTTGGAACAATTTAGGTACTTCACTTGTCATTGCTTAAAAGGCATCTCCCAAGGTCACGGTCCTCTGCATTTCTACTCCTTATTCACTGAAACTAGGTACTAACACAGATGGTCCCTGCCCTGAAGAGTTTAAATCACCTGAGTGTAAGATGGTGCAGTCAACCACCAGATCTGCACGGGTCAACATTGAGATGCAATCTCAGAGGTAGCCCTTTGAGGATCTTGGGATGCTCTGCTAGCACCAGGGACCTTGCAGCACCGATCTGGCAGAACAGCTGCCGCACTGTCAGCAGGCTCCTTTGCTTTCCACCTGCAATTTTAATTAGCTGCTTTGGGGTAGTTAGCTGGCTAATCTGAAGTCAGGCAGAAAGCAAGGTAAAGGTGCCCCGTATAGGGCGAAGAAACAGGGATCAGGACTCCTGGCTTCTACTCCCAGCTCTGCCATTGATATGATGTATGACCTCGGGCAGTCGCACTGGACTCAACCAGGCCTTGCTGCCTCAGTTTCCCCTTCCCTTCTAGCGGGGATGGCAATCCCCACCCCGCCGGGGTGGGACGTATGTAGTTATAGTTGTGATCCCAGGCGGGAAGCTGCTATAGAAATGCAAAGTGTGGTTATGCCATTGGGTTAACAGAAGCAGCCTGAGAAAGGTTGAGTAAGAAAGAGGCAGCAAGAGGAGGAACAGCGGGGGACTGAGCGGCTGAAAGGGAATCGGGGAAAAAAGCGGGAGAAGAGCCTCATTGTGTGTTGGGCAGAGGGGGGTCACGAGCAAGTTAAACTGGTTAATGTATTGGAGCGGCTTCCTCCGCGCCGCTGCAAGAGAGCGGGGCAGCGCGACAATGGGCCGAGGGAGCATTCTTGTGGTGAAAGTGGGCTCTCTTTAAAAGGATTTGATTTCTTTTCTGTCAGTTGAATGGAATTTAGTGGTGACTCCTTCAGGTCTACGACTTTTTTTTCCTCTGGTGGTGGTGGTGACGGGCGGGGGCGATTTCCCCCTCCTCTTCCTCCTCCCCACATTCTTCTCTCGGCGGAGACATTTCCAACCCCCTTGCCCCGAGATTATAGCCCTCATTGTTGCGGAGGGAGATTGGCTGCGGCAACACAAATGGCGTCGCAAAAGCGCTGATCCTGAAAGAAAGCGAGGGGCACTGGGCCGTCCCTGCTTGGCCTGGTTTCTCATGCTCGCTATTCAGCCCTGCTTTGGCAGGGGAGGGAAGTTAAATAGGGAGAAAAGGGAAGAAAAGGGGGTGTTGGAACATCTCGAGCTGATTTAAGGCCGCTCTCTCTGAGGCGAGGCCAAGCTTGCTTGTCGGGGCCTTTGCCAGCCCCGTTGTGCGAGCGGAAGTTTCCTTCCCTGTCTTTGCAAAACTCATTTTTATTCTTGTTTAAATATGTGATTTAAAGGAAACTCCTGTTGGGACTCCAGCCACCATCCTTGTACCACCTCTCCACTCCTGGGAGAGAAAAAGTGTCGGGGCCCCCAGGAGCTGTCTCACATCCAGAGTTCGGTCCCCGCCGCGACTCCCGCAGAGAGGAGATGGACTGCAGTAGTCATGAGACTGCCGAAGACACTGGCCATTTCATTGCCTCTCAGCAATCAGGACTCGTAGTAGAGGTGATCTCTTTTAGTAGACCAACAAGATTTTTGCAAGTCTTTAATTGCAAGCTTTCGGGCACAAATACCCTGCCTCAGGCATCGGAGAAAAGCTTGTAAAAGTTCTCCTGGGCAGAAATGACAGTTCATATTTCATAGGATTTCACAGAGGAGTCAATAGATGGAAAACTCCTCTGGGCAGTCAGTTCATAGCTGGTCTGGAGGCTCTCGCCTCTTGTGAGGGTCTGTGATGATGCAAATTCCCATGGGTGATTGGTGCCTGCCAAGTCTGGGAGGGCACCCGATCGCCAACGGGGGGTCCCCAGTGGCCGATCGCCAACTGGGCAGGGGGTCCCCCAGCGCCCAATTGCTGAGCCAGCGGCGAAACCTGAAGTACACTTCCAGTTTCATGGTGGTGCTTCCAGGGGGTGCACGGCCAATCTCAAGAGGTGCACGTGCACCCGTGTGCACCCGCTACACGTCGCCAATGCAAATGACCTTGCTCCCATTGTATCTCAGCAGCACGTGCACTGATCATGGATAAGGGAAGCTAAAGATCCCTTGGGAGTGGAGTGCTCTGGGCCACAGCATCCCCATGACATGCAGTGACAATAAAGGCAGCACAGTTAAAGAGGATAACAGAAAAACCGGTCCTTGCACAAAGCTTAATTGGCCTGGGGGAATCACTGCCACGGGATGTTAGCAAGGCAAAGATCTTTTGCGGATCAGGAGTGGGGGGTTTAGACATCAGAGCTGGGATCTTCAAAGGAAAGTTAGGCACTGACACCCCCTGAAACATCAGAGGGATTTGGACACGTCACATCCAAGAGCATCGGTGGTTACATTAGGAAGGAGGAAAAAATGATAAGGGATTGAAAGATGTGCACTAATAAGTAACTGGAGATGGTAAGGAAATAACCATTTCTACCTCAGGCATCTATCTTAGCACGTTCTCATCCATTGCAGGGGTTTACGGTTTCCTCTGAACCTTCTGGCATTAGCCAGTGTCCGTCAGGACACAGGACTGGCTGGCCCATTGATGTGACCCTTTCTGGTTCCCCTGCAGCTGCTGTGGTCCTGGGAGTGCCGGGGATTGCCAGGGGTAGAGCACAGGACTCCAAAGCAGGCATGTCCGGCTCTTCCACCCGCCGTGCACAGCTCACACCGCCAGCCTGTGCCTCGGTTCACTGACTTGCCTGTCACATCCGAACTCCACTCCTCCTGGAGGGGTTATGGGGCTTGAAGGGGTAAGGGAAGCACTATGACTCCGAGTAGACTCCCCTCCTTCCAGAGTTGGCCAGCTGTGCCCACACTGCCCGCTGCTCCCTGCTACATGGAGGCCTCCACCTGCCCATGGCATCCTAAGGATGCCCTGGGCTAACATGGGCTTGTGGCCTTGGTGAGTGACAGCACCCAAACACTCCAGTAGCTTCCCGGGAGATGCGGCTGCTGGGCTGGATTGTGCCCTCTGCACCATGCACACAGTTGAGGGCCACGCTGGGCATGCACGGTGCAGGCTCCATCTGCGGGTGCTTGGTCCCTTCCCCGCGTGCAGTTACTGAGCACAGCTACGGGCTGTGGTTATTTAATAGCTCGGTCACTGGAGATGCTTGCTGGGTAGAGTCACTGCTGCTTGTGCGATTTATGGGCAGGGCTCCTGCGTGTGGTTTCCAACTGCAGCTCCCAGCGTCTCCCTCCTCCATCACTTTCGCTGGCTCCGGCTCCGGCTCTGGAGCCGGTTCAAAATTGCCCAGCTGCTTTCCAGCGCTCTCCCCCAGCCTGCACGCCTCTCTCTTTCTCTGCCGGCTGTCAGCCTAGAACCCCTGATTCCTTAAATGCCCTCTTGAAACCTCCCAAGGGAAAGGATTGGCTTCATTGTGCCCTCACCCTGGATTTCTCCAGTTTGCATTTTGGTCGGTGGTGAGAAGTCCTGGTAATAGCCTCTGGTAAATAGCCCTGGGCCAGAGCTATTCATCTTGTGAGGCTGGAGAGCCAGGCTGAAACTGCGGGCTTTTCAATCATAAATCTGTAGACTTAGAATCACAGAATCATTTTTTATGATTTTATGATTCTAAATCCACAGATTTATAATTGAAAAGCTCTGCAGTTTCAGCCTGGCTCTCCAGTCCCCCAAGATGAATAGCTCCAGCCGGGAGAGATATGCACCCAGAAACGCCGAGTCCAGGGGACATTCTGGGGTAGGACAGACGCAGCGGGCGAGAGAGAGGCATGGGGAGAGGTGCAGCCTGGGGGGATTGGGTAGTCCTCAGGTACCAGACACCAGCTCTGCTAATGCCACTGGTATTCTCTCTGTCTCCTTTGCCATCGCTCTGGTGCATCCCCAGGCCCAGAGCGGTGGGGCAGAAGGGACAGCTGCCTTCATCTGTGCCCTGGCAGCTCCCAAGGGAGGGTGACACAGGTTGTGCTACTCCTCAGTTGGTCCCTGTGCCAGGCCTTGTGCTAGTATTTGGCTGAAGGAGTGATGGGCCCCCACCCCACCCTTCCTTCCCCTATACAGCGTGCAGCACTGCCATTCTCCTTGGCACTATCCCCTTGGGCCCTATACCCCAGTTTGCTTTTGAGGCATAGTACAGGTGTCTCCTGCTGGAGCCAAGGGAAGCACAGGCTCCCACTGGAAGGGCCTCTCCTCCAGGTGGGCCAAGAGTTTCTTTTTTCCTAGCTTAAAATCCCCACTGTATGCCCTGAGGCCACACCAGGAAGGCAGGGAACACCACCAAAGTGCTAGCTCTGGAGCTGTGAATGCCATTTGAACATGGACTCTTTGGCCAAAGGGGATCTAATTTGTGTCACTAGGTCTTTGCTATCCTCTTGTCCAGGCTACTTCTAAATGCTGGTTTCCGTCTGAGGTTTCAAGAGTAGTTGGCTTCCCTCTGCACCCCCACAAGTTCTTGGCTTATTCCAGACCCCTCAGCCGAGTTGTTTCCAACTTGCATGTCCAAGGGCTGAAAACAGAGTCTCCGTGCTAGATGGAGGCCTCAAAGGCCTCCCCGCCTTGACTCTATGGTCCAAGGGAGACCCTTCTCCATAGGGAGTCATGGAATTCGTGTTCCCCTTCCCTGCTATCCCTGCAAGCTTGTAACACTTCATTTTTCATGTGATGTTCGTTTTAAATGGGCATCTAACTGCTCGGACTGTGTACGATTCCCAGGAGGGCTTCCCTAGAGGAGAGCGGTTGATTATGGCTTTGCAAAGTGGGAAGAAAGCAGGGGTTAGAGGTGGGGGGCTGAAGACGGGATTAAAACATCTCATTAGAATTTCTGTTTTTGGAAAGCTCACAAAAATGTTGACATGTAGCATGACTAACACAGTGCAAATGTCAGCCCTGCTCCACGATTAGGGGCCCTCACACTGCTAGGACCATGCCAGCCCCCTTTTAAGGCAAAAATATACAGTGATGAGGGACACAAAGCTGGAATTCCAAAGGGGAATGCTAATCGCTCCTCGTTCACTTCTGTTAATGGCTCAGTTGAAATTATTCAGCACAGAAGGCTGGATCCCGCGTGACTTTAAAACTTAACTGGAAAAGAAAAGCGAAGACCAGAAAATCGAATGAATGAAGGGAACTAGCAACTGAGGATAGGGCGAGGTCACCTAAGCTGTGAGAAACAGAGTGCGCCGGCCTCCTGGGGTGGTCTACAGGAGACTCCGAGGCAGGTGGATGGATGGGAGACAGCTCCCGCTCACATGAGAAGTGTCAGGAGTATGGACACCATCTCACCAGGGTGGGAGAGAGCAGAGGGGCAGAGACTGCCCTTATGCCCTGGAGGACAGACAGAAGAGTCAAGGTTAAAAGGAGGAATTCTCCCTCTAACAAGAAACAGTTGGGGGAGACTGGACGTCTTCTTCCAGCTGTTCTGGTCATCACTGAAGGACTAATGCACACAATGGAAACCTGTTTAACTCTTCACCGTCTTCTATAATTAGCATGTTCTGTCATTGTGCAGACGGCTTGGACAAGGGCTCCATCACCCCTGGAAATGGTAACAATGAAGCTGCAGGAAGTACTGTGCATCTGCTCTCTATTGTGTTTTACCTTCTGGGGGAACGGGAAGTTTAACTGCATTCTTCCTCCGCCAGGTATTTGTGTACAGCAGCCCCATTCTGTTTGAATGCACACGGACGCTCTGAGCTTCCCTGCATTGGTTTTCATTGCATCGTGGTGTGTATGTGTGTTTCTTTATAAATGAGGTCTAGGTGAGAAAGAGGAATTGGAGAGAGTCTCAGGTCCCCTGCATTTCCTCAAAGCACTCCTAGGCCATCTAAATCACCAACTGCTTCCCTGGGAGACTCATGTCTGGGCCTGTGCACACGGGGGCAGTTCCAGTGACTTCAAGGCCAATTTATATCCACGGAGCATTTGACACGTTAGGCTCCTCTAAGGTCAAGGCTTTTCATTGCCTTCAGTAGGGTCAGGACTTGGACCCCTGAAGCCCCAACTCAGAGGGAGAAGGCAGTTTGCAAGAGCAAAGACCTCAGCTGACCAGGAAGGGATGGAGTTAATAGCATATCTCCACCAAAGGACCGTGGTTTTCCTATAAGGACCACTGGAACTCTGTGGCCTTCAAACCCCTGTGAGATGCCCCTGCCTACATTTGCACTCCTGGTCTTGTAGTCAAAGCATAGGATAGGATCTTCTTGTGAGCTTCAGGGAAAGCTACTCATCTCCTCCATGATGAACAGGTGCAAAAGCAGAGTTTAATATTACTGCCACTCCCTGCCACGCTTTCCTCTCCATCCTCCCTCCAAAACATCTTTGCCTTCCCTTGGTAAGCCTGAACCTAAGCTGTGCAGTTATCTAGCTCAGAAAGATCACCTAGTATATCCCAGTCACCTTGCCTGGCACTAAAGGGCAGCCTCCTCTGGAGTGAAACTCAGTAGCTGTTTCACACCATGTAGAAACACTGTGTACCTGGAAAGAGGATGGCTCCTGTCCTCAAGGATTGCTTCCATGCAGTTCACCCAGTACAACTCCCTAGGACTGGTGTAAATGGCAAGAAGCTGTCTTTGCTACCTATGCCAGAGAAATGTAATATAACCTGCCACATGTCCACACACTCGGGTTCCCACTCATTTGGATCCAATTTGCCCTGATCTGGATTCACCACTGGTGCTCACAATTGCTCTTGTCCTAGAAAGCCTTGATCATTTCATATTCAGGGACTAAGATCAGTCACGACACATCGATCGGACTGTATAATTCAGGCCATTTAAAGAACCTGCTGTATGTCCAGACACTCAGCCAATTCTGATCTAGGCAATGTGTACAACCTACTGACCACCAAAGTGCAGATTCAAACCAAGACTCTCACAGAGGGCAACTCTACCCGATGGAAAACTTCCTGCTTGCTGAAGTGGTAGGAACTCAGCTAAACATTGCTGTCTTGGCAGCTGATATCGCAGTCAGCAGAGACACACAAAGGCAGGACATGAGCAGACCCAGATCACATATGTTAGTGATATGAACACCAATGGCTACAGTAGATAAGGGTAACTTCAGTTCCTCATGGAAATCCAAACTAAATATTATCATTATTTTTTGCTGTTTGCTACTGAAAAATGAAGGTAGAGTCTTTACCCCATTTGCTAATTCAACATGGATGATCAAGTTATAAGGGACAGAAAAATGGAAACTTTTGCCAAGCTCACCCACCTCTTAAGGAGAAATATCCTGCAAAACATGCTTTTCTAATTTATAAAGGAATTTATTCAACAGAAAGGCTCTAGGGAGAAAAAGTACAGCTACCTTTTTTTTTTTAATTGCTTCTTCATAAATGCAAATAAAATAGCGTGCATGTCAACATTTTCTCCTTTGATATTGGCATGCGCCAGAATAGTTTCCTGACATGAATCAGTTTTTAGCATAGCTGCTCGTGGATCTTTCTGTTTCAGCCATCCTCAGATCCAATTCTTGGATGCTAAAAATTTAAAAATGTGTTTTTTTAAAGCCTTTGGGGAGTTAAGTCTTTTATGACAAGTCCTTCTAGCCGTTCAAATCCAGCTGAGCTGTGGAATGCTGTCAGGGTAGCTAACCAAGAACAGATGATCCCTTTGGGAAGAGGATATTTTAGCCCCTTCAGTGTAGTATAGGAATCAGAATAAATCCATACAACAATAAAATGAACTTTCAGAAAATTCCTCTTGAGAAAGTCTGCTGTGGCAGAGTAACCCAGTGAGCTTCCTCAACGTTGTAATTAAGGGCACAAATCGTTACCTTGAGATCACCCTGAGGTTAGCATGCTATCAATTACTGCAGCCTCCAGAGTGCCCAGCTGAGACCAGGGGCTCCATCGTGAGAGGCACTGCCCTGAACAGTCCCTACCCCAAACACTTTATGCTAACAAGTATAACACAGGAAGCAAACTCATTGGCTAGGGAAAGTAGAAGTAAGAACCCAACATCCCTTCAGGCAGACACTGTGATTCTTGGCTGCCAGGATGGCTGCCACCTCTCTGTGGCCCTGAAAACAGAAGGGGCAGAGTCCAGTGTTAACCCTGGCACAGCCTGAGCACTCTGAGCTGGCTGAGGATGAGTGACCTGCTGCATGCGGTCTGTAGTATCCTGATGAGCCTTGTGGTGGGGAAACAACATTTAAATATCTATAGGAAGTTTAAGAAGTGTTTATTGTAAAGACGTAACAGTTGGACTGCTGCCCGTGCAAGGGTTGGGAGCCTAGCCCTTGTTGCTGTCCTGCCACCCCAGGGCGTTCCTGCTGCATCACCCAGACTGCGTCCTGAGTCGCCACACTTCCTGGACACTCTGCGGGTGCCTATACATGTGCTCTGACATGGTCTAATAAGAACACATCAGAGCAGACTTAATTGAGTCTGCTGAATGAAAACACTCCAGCGTGCTGTAGCGTCTCATATATTCAGCATCCCACACCTCATAATGGCAGCAGGGGCACTTTAACTAAAATTCACTGAATGAGCTCTAGTTAAAGCACCCCCATGGACATTTCAAAACACGGGCTGCTGAATACACATGACACGGAGGCATTTGAATTAGAGTGGCTTTCCAGGAGCCGCTCTAATCAAAACGCACGTGTATAGACACTCTGTGTTTTCAGGAGGACTTTATGCCGCACAGTTGGCCATGACCAGAAAAATCTTTTTTAACCCCTACATTCTGCCTCCCAAAAACATGCTGCGTGTTTTGTTTATGGGTGTGTGGTATGCGAGAAAAGATGAAAAGATAGTACCCTGTGATATCAAGGGAACCAAAGAGTGGGAGAAAGTGGTATCACATAAACAGTAGTAGCAGCATTTCACGGATGAGAGACTGAGCATAGAGATATTAATGTCTTGCTCCATGTCACAAAGGGAGTCTGAAGCAGAGCACAGTCAGTATCTGGGCCTTAACCATAAGGTGTCCCAACCTGGGACAACCCCCAAATCCATGGCCAAAGTTGAAAGCGTTGGCCATAAAATGGGAGAGGTTGTCCTTCTATTCCAGACCCATTGATTAGAGCTACATGGGCCCAAAAGGGATGAAGACAATGGATTTAATGGATGGACAGCTCTTGTCTGTTAAATCTTTCCTCTTCATTCACGGAGTCTGCTGTACCTTTTTTGCCCTGGGACATTGGCTGCATTGCCCTTCTCCCCACTGCCAGCTTGAATGCTGCCCCAGAGAGACCTCCCCGCCTCCCCTCCGGGACTACACAGGGAACATACACAAGTTATTCAAAACTACCTCGCTGCATGCTCTTACCCTGTCCTGAGTCATTGCATAGCAGATTATTCCAGAATAAAGCAATCTTAATTCCAGAGTAGTCTGCCCCCACACAGGAACAATAGCTATCTTGGGAGATTTCCTCAGGCACTCAAGACTTTGGTCCCAGACGTCTCTTCTGACACAACAGGCAGGGTGCTTAGCTCAGGGAGATGACCCAGGCACCTGCCCACTAGACGTAGGGCAGAGGCCAGCCAACTCCTTTCATACATGCCACTGAAGAGAAGAACAGCCTTTTTTCCGCTTTTGACCTGGGCTGGATTCAAACCAGCAGCCAAGTGGAAAGAGGAAACCATATTATACCATTATCCTTCACCTTGCTTCCCTTCTATAACAGCGCTAGGCCATTTGCAGAGCAGAAAAACACACCAGCACTTCACAACATGCTGCCGGCTCTGATCAGGTCTGGACACGTGCCAGAGAAAGTGGCTATTTACCCCGCGAGACTGACCTCCGGAGAGAGGCCAACAGTTTCCATGAAACACACACTGTAGCGCAGACAAAGTGAAAAACTGCAGGGAAAAGCGGGGCCTATCAGTTTTCCCATTCACCCCTTCCCTAGCTATGCCCCAGAGGAAGTCGAGCTATGGAAGAGGTAGAGAACCACTGGTTTATATCTGTACCATATGCTGGCCGATTTCCAGCTGGCAGAGTGGACTGGACAAGCAACTCTGGTTGCCTTCTGGGCACCCTGGAGTATCATCTACCCACTCCCAGAAGAGCATATCACATGCTCACAAACTAACAACAGGAACAAATAAGAAATGCAAAGGCATGGAGACCGGGAGCCTTGCCAAGGAGGCTGCTGTGGTGCTGTGCTCTTGTGTGGCATGCTCATCCCTTCCCTTTTGGTTACAGATTTTGATGTCTCAGCTCCTTCTGGCCTCAGCAGAATGCATGTCTGTCAGCTCCGGTCAGCCTGATCCACGCATGCGGTTCCTGTGCAATCTCTTAAGGACAACAGAGGGTGTTTCTCTTCTTTTCCCTTGAAGGAAACTCATGAACTGGCTTCACATTTGTTTTTCTTTTAAACTTGAGGCTTTGCAGATATTAAAATATAATCCAGGAAGAATTTGCTTTGTGCGGGAACAGTGTGGGATTATTTTGGGGAAAGAAAGGTCGCTTTGGGGTCTAGTAGAGGTGGGGAGGGGGAGAGCTTTTCATTTCCCCTCTGGGCTCCTTTGGGATCCATGTCAATACTTCCTGAGAAACAAGAGCAGCTGGTATGAGAACAAAGTTGTAGACTTCCAAATATTCGAGGCTTCGCACTGTCTTGCTTAAAGCCAACCATGCCATGTCGGGGGCTCAGAAAGACGACAAAAAGGGACTTCTAAGGAAGATGGGAAGCTGGCAGAAGCAAAATAGGCCCATCTAATCTTCCTTATAGACTGAGTGAATGCTTCTGTACAACAATCTTAGACTTATTATCTTAGACAATCTTCCTTATAGACTGAGTGAATGCTTCTATTCAACCTACACCCCTGCTTCTATAGCAGTGGTTTTAACCTGTAGTCCACAGATGCCTGGGGGTCTGCAGACTATGTCTAAGGGATTTGATGACTATGATGAATCAAAAGTATGTGAATACCCACACTGACAATTCAGAGGGGTCCATACTGCCATTCAAATTTTTTTAGGGGTCCACAAATGAAAAAAAGGTTGAAAACCATCCAGAGAGAATGGGTATTAAAAAGATGCTTCTGATATTGGGTTGTTGATTCTGGTTAAAAAATAAGATAATAATTTGTATTCTAGGTGAACAGCAGAACTAAGTATTGAGAACAGGAAGTCCAGGGCCCCGGCGCAATCCAGCCGCATTTGGGAGAGAAACAAGAATTCTAGAAATGTAAAGAGAGGCTTAAGGTGATTACTTCATGCATGAGGAAACAGAGGGCAAGAGCCAGATATCAGTGACTGAGGAAGCAGAAAAGGGGCAGAGTGACACAAGCAGTGAGGTCACCCCAGCAAAAATAGCATCTGAAGTCTTCCTGAATGTAGTGAGAAGATGGTGCTAAGCTTACGTGCAGCTCTAGTGAAGGCCATCTGCTTTCTGGGGGATATACAGGTGGTAAAGGTTCTCTTAGCTCAGTATCTACCTCTGAACATGAATGCAGAGACAAATTCATTCTTGGTGTAGCTACTGTGAAAACAAAAGAGTCCTGCTAGGCAGGACCCCTTGCCTTAAAAGCCTATTGGACATCACTATCTATTGGATGGAAATAGCAAGCCAGAGGGCCTTTGACTTCATTAATATTAAGATATAGGTATATAGATTAATATAGGTCTTTATATGCTGCCCCTTTGGAAATGGAGACCAGGGCCTCAGATGACTGAAGTCAGTGTAGCTCTGCCAGTGGAGCAATACTGTTTTACATCAGCTGTGGATCTGACCAGAAAGCCTTAGGAATGTGCTGCTGATCCCACTCAAACAGCCGTGTTTTTTAAAGACTATCACCACCGGACAGAGACCACTGTCAGAATGAATTTGAGAAAGTCAAGATGCCCTCCTGGCTCTGGATTTAACCATGACTTACACCGTGTGGAGAGGTCATATCTTCTGCTGTGCTAACAATCATCGAGGACTGCAAAGCACACTAATAGGATGGTACCCAATCTGCTCAAATGCCAGATAAATGCTGGCAAGATGGTTTGTTTGGGTTCCTGATACTCCAGAAAATTAGTCTTATGATTTATTTTGAGTCCATTTCAGGCTGAAGGTTATGATAGATGCTGCCTTTCCTGACCGCTCGGCACTTGTATGACTCTTGCTGCTACGTGAGGCATCTATACACCTCTGTGCATCACGGCCTCCTGGCCCACGTGAGCCTTCCCCGCTGCTAGCAAGCACAGACATCTCCAGTCGAAGTTCCAGGAGAGGGACAGAGGAGATCTCCTGGTCTTGTGATACAAGTTCAGATTTTCTGTGTGGTTATTACTGAAACGTTTGGGCAACCACTGAAGTTCCTTTTTAGGTTGTCTTCTCTTTGCTGGAAGTCTTTCCTCAGCTGTAGCAACACAGGAGCCCCAGCTTGGCTCAGAAAGGCCGTTTCATCACTTTGTTCTGCAGTGGCCCATTTGATCTTTCTCTGGTTAACCCAAACGGCTTTCTGTCGCTGTCCACTCCCCTCACAAGAGTCGTCCATCATGTTCACCTTCTGACGACGTGCCATGCAATGCTACCTCCGCTACTCCATGAGCAGCCAGCTTTGCTACCCTATAGAGTGCCATTGGGCAGCTCCCTCCTAAATGCATTTGACCTTCTTTCAGAAGTCCCCGTGCCTCTACCAGCTAATGGAAGTGAGAACAGCTATGTTTGCCTGTTCCTTGAAAGTATGTTAGGCCCATCAGCCCTCATGAGCTGGATCCTGGGCCATTTAGCTTGTTTTCCTTTGAAATATGTTATTTTTCTTAGTTTTAAAAAGAGGTCTAGAGAGGAGGAGACCCCACATTATGACCTCCGATGCTGAGTGCAGCTTGATCAAATTTGTTCCTCTATCTCATTTACTCTTTGCTGCCCCACGTCCTATCATGCCACGGGAATGCCCACCACTACTTTTTCCCGTGGTTCCTTGAAGTCCTTCTCCAAAGCCAAATAAAACTATGGAAAACTTCTGTTGGCATCAGTGAGTTTTGTATCAGGCTGTATGCTAGTAGGAAATCCTTGATCCTTGCCTCCATTGAGTACAGGCTTGCCTTTGTCTTTCAGACAGCATTTCCCAGGACCATGTTGGATCCGTGGCATGGAGCAGCTTTCCTTTGCTACACTCAGACCGCGGGGAAGGCAGTGAGGAGGGAGAGACTTTCTGAGGCTGTCGGAAGAGGATGCACAGCTGACAGTGACTGCACACTTGACAGTGTTTATTTGGATTTCCAGAAAGCCTTTGATAAAGTTCCACATGGCAGACTCCTGACTGAACTGTACAAGCTCCAGGGATCATGGGAACATAGAAAGTGCTGTCTACCCATCTGTGAGAGGACACCAAAGGCTGAGAGAGACTGCAACCAGCCAAAGGTCCAAGTGGCACATGCAGCAAGTGAAAGATTCTCCCCTCCCTGCAGGGAGGGAGGCACGGACCGGGGAGAAGTGCAAGCACATTCCTGCGAGAAGGATGGAGCCAAAGCAAGACCAAGAAAGGATGATGGTGGAGCTAGAACAGGGAGGAAGGGACTGAACAGTAGGTTCTTCCCTGCTGTTATGAGGAAGCAGATACCATGAATGCCTGTGTGTGTTGGGGCTGGGCTCGCAGGAACCTGGGAGATGGGAGGAGAGTTGATTCTGCCCTCCTGTCCAAGAATTGGCTTCTTGTGTTTTCCTTTGTGACGGATGAGTAAAGAACATTTGATCAATCGTAGATCCGGACAAGCCTGCTGAGACCATCACCCATAAACTGCTTCTCTAATTTTGTACCAGCACTGGTACCAGGTCCTGCCAGGGCCTCTTCTTTAACTTGTGTACTGTATATTCCTATTGCCTTTCCATATACTCCCTGCACCATGGCCCCCCATGTTCTCACTCTGCGCAAACACAGCCAGTCATGCCTGCATCCATGGAGAGTCCGATGGACAGGCTTCCTTGCATACTTTTAACCTGTGTATCACCCGGTCTTAGGCAGACAAGGTTCCTTGGGTGAATTTGATATCTTTTATTAGACCAACCCAAATGGTAGGAGAATAGTTATTAAGCAAGCTTTCGGGTTCAAAAACCCTTCGTCAGGCTAAGGAGGTTTCAGCAGTTGGTGTGTGCTCTTCCTGGATGGAATGAACCCGGTCTTATACACTTCCAGCCTGATGCAGCGTTGCACGTGGTATTAGCCCGTTGCATCTGCAAGGAGAATTACTCCCTGTTGAGAAGATCAATGCAGCGCTTAGTTCAGCAACCCCCTTCTTTGTGGATTGACCTGATCTTAGTGGGAGATGACGCCATGCTCTCCACTAGATACTTTTAAAGTTTAGCTACCTGCAACCCATTCCCCGTCTCCGATCCTTGACCCCCAGTCCGCTACACGGACACATACATACACCACACCGAGAAAACCAGCAATAGCAGACTGGGAGCTGCATTGCTGCCTTGGGTGAGTTAACCTTTTGACTGCCTAAGCCTTGCTGTGACATACCAAACGGTATCAGTCCGAGACGCACATGAGAGCTAAGCTGCAGCAGGGAAACCCCGGGAATTGAGGAGAGGGAACGACGTTTTCAGGACCCAACATGGACCTGAATAAGGAGGTTCAAGGCAACCCCCCACTGGGCACTAGCTGTCAGACATAACGGGATGGAGGATGGCTGGAGAGACAAAGGGAAGCAACTGCTAGCTTCTTTCCTCTTTCAGCCCTTCAGGATAGCCACAACGGCATATTCCCCCTGCCCGTCCAGGTGGCCTGCAGACAGGGCTGCCTCATCCAGCCTGCAGCCAGAGACAAGGGGACCGCGTCTCCTCCGCGTGTCATTCTATAGCCCTGACCCAGTTTCACCAAGGCCCTCGCAGCCACCAGCCTGTTCCTCCCTGAGCTCGCTCCCTTCTTGCCCCTCCTCGCCAGCACTTCGCTTTTCCCCTTTCATATTTACTTTCAGGTCTGGAGGGACAGAGCTTGCCATCGCCTTGTGTCCTCCTAACCTTTCCCCGCCACATTGTCCTCTCTTGGCATTTGGAAACAAGTGCAACATTCAGGGAAGCCAAAGCAGACAATGCCTGCCTGAAGGTAATAATGCTGCAGGCAAGTGTATCGGGTGTCGACTAACACAGGGCACCCAATAGCTTTTCACTGTGTCTTTTTTAGGAAGAGCTTTCTCAGTCTTGGTATCTCTCAGATTAGGTTTTATCCCCAGAGAAGCCTGTTGTGTCTCCATTGTATGGCAGCTGTGGGAATCTGGAGGCACTGTTTTTGACTGGGACATTCGAACAATGAAGAACAGCATCAGCATCTTTACCGTGCCGAACGCAGGTCTCTGGGGTTAACCCCGAGGGACTGTCTCTCTCTCCCCCGAAAAACGACATCTGCCTCTCTGTGTTCACTTTTCTATACAAGACACAGATCCAAACAGTGGTGTGCACATGCC
The DNA here is from genome assembly GCF_000455745.1 of Alligator sinensis. NCBI lineage: Eukaryota > Metazoa > Chordata > Crocodylia > Alligatoridae > Alligator > Alligator sinensis. The sequence continues at coordinate 224,498 of NW_005842740.1, forward strand.
AGCTGACACGCAAGCAAGCAGGTATCTTCACACAGGCGCGCACAGAAAAGGCCAGAAACACGTGTGAGCATTCACTCACATACATACACACACATTATCTTTATTTGCTTATAAAGAGG
>NW_005842740.1:224630-262183 GCF_000455745.1 Alligator sinensis
ATTTTCAAGGCTTGACTATGCCTAGTCCTGTGTGATGGGCAAGGAGGAAAACAACACAAGGAGGACAGCGTATCACTTTGCACTGCCTAGGCAGCAGGACTGGGGGACTCTGGTGTCCCCAGGAGAACTACAAGCCCGGGAAGGGGTAGGGAGGGCTGTCAGGGACAAAGAGTGAAGTCACAGACCTACTTCCCCAGTTTAGCACTGGCTGCCAGCTGGTCTGGCCCAGGGAGGGAGCACACAGCTCATCACGAGATGCAGCAGTTACTGCTACAAGCTGCATCGACCAGGGCTCCTGGAGGTGTCCACTGCACCTGCCACATTTGACAGGGTGGAGATTTGCTTTCCTTGGGCCTTGGTAACCTCACAGCCTTTGCTGAAGTCTCAACAGGGGTGAATGCTTCTCTCAGCCACAGCTCCACAGCACGGCTGGTAGAAGGAGCCGTGTGATCCAAAGCTGAACTAGCACAGGGCTGACGGAGTTGAAGGTGACTCATATCAGGTCACCTATTGCATTGCCTTGGTCCTCCCCCAGCACCCAAACTGAATGACCCAAACTACTGCCAGTACGTTCTAATCACACCATGACATGGTTATTTCTAGTGACTCTGGTCCTTTGGCACCTCTAAGAAACTTTCATCCCAAGAATCCTTTCATCCCTGGTTCCCTCCTTGCCCTCCAGCTCCACTGCAGCCAATGAAGCTCCTTTCCACCCATTTTGGCGTATTGTCTCCAGCCTTATCCAAGCTAATTAAAAAGACCTATTTCTCCTTTCCTCTTCCCAGAATCCCTTTATGTACACGTCATCTGGGCTCACTTCCCTCCCCTAGGACCTCAAACACATGTTTGAGGTCTGTAGGCTTCACTCCAGCAAAGCCATTAAGCACCTCCTGACCTTGACCTCACTGGGATTAAATTCAACCACATGTTCAAGCATCTTGATGGAGCAAGGCCTTCGTCGTCCTGCTCTCTCCATAACCCTTGCCATCCTGGCAGCTCTTCTCTGCATCTGCCCCCATGTCTCCCTCCTTCCCCTGGTAGTACAGTGCTGCACAGTGTCAGCATTTCTCCATTTGCAGCTCAATTGATTCCTCATGAAGTGGAAGAATGACCTCCTTCATGTGATAAAACAGCTATATGTCCCAAAGCTGCACTTGCCTGGTTAACCTACAGCATCACACCAAACACCCGCCTCCATTTCTCATCAGCTCTTCCCCCCACGTCTGGTTCTGCGTTACAGCTGTTCACCATTGAGTTTCCCAAGTGAGAGCCTAAGGCCATGGTTCCTATTTCCTAATGTACTTACCCTTGTTACATATCTCTCTAGTCTCTTCCTTTATGCAGGCCAAGTTGGCTTGTTGCTGTGTCTCTGAATTGATCCGCTATTCGCCCAGTTCTCAGCACCTGGGTCCCTACAAGCCACCCCAGGAGAATTTGTGTAAGAAAGCATTTTGAGCCCCATACAGGCTTTTTTGGGAAACTGGGAATCTCTTGGCAGGGGCGGGGGGCAGTGAGACAGCTCTTCTGGAACTCTTGCTTTCCAGAATCAATAGCTCTGACTGCTGCTGCAGCCCAGCAGATCAGGAGCTCTACTGCAGGAGCTCATCCCTGGCCTAGGAGATGTGCATAAGTTGCTTTGTAATTATGTCCTATTCCAGGGTGCTGCTGTGGGGCGGGAGGAACTGGCAGCCTATTGCATTTCCATTCCACACGAATCTGCTCCTCAAGGCTCACGACACCTCCTGCACACAGCTGTCGACTTGCACAGGGAAGCAAGCAAGCGTGTGCTTGGGCAGACAGAGATGTTTGGGAGCTGGTCCAGCCTGCTGCAAACTGGGCCTGCTGCCGAACTGATGCATCCCCAGTGCTAGAAAAAGATTTCTGAGCAGGACTGTGTGCAAGTGCCCAATGGGCAGGTCCCTGGACAAAGCAGCTTCCCTCCAACACATCTGGAAAACTGGTCCCATCCTCTAGTAAACAGACTTCCAGAGGAAGGACTGGGATAGCACTGTCCTCCCTTTGGGAGGGAGCGGAGCCAAGGTAGGAAAAAACAGACCGAGAATGAAGGATGTAGCCTCTCCCAGTGTAACCTCTGCTACTGCTAGTCTCACTGGAAGCAAGGAGACCTGGAAAGGAAAGGATTGGAAAGGGCGTCAACAGAACCAGATGCCAACAGATTCCCTTTATACTTACTAAAGAGATACAACCAAGAAGCTATTTCCAGAGCATAGGGGAACGTCAGACCAAGGGAAGTTGGCACAGAAGAACACGAAAGGGAGTTGGTTGGATATTATCAAGAGATGCAGGGCCTGACACCTATGAAGTCAAATGAGAACCAAGCCAGGGCCTGAAAAAGAAAGGAAATGAGCCAGGCAGCTCCCTGTCCCCTTACCCAATGACAAAACATCAGCAGCACATAATGTATTTAAGATCAAGTTAAGGGAAGGGCATGAAATGAGTGAGACAGACTGGTAAGGACTGATAACGAGGAGAGGAGGGTGGGAATGTTCTACTGACCTTGGGGTTTTTGATGAAAAATGTCCCTTCTGCATGATGGAAAATGTCTTAACTTATCATAGATTCATAGATGTTAGGGTCGGAAGGGACCTCAATAGATCATCGAGTCCGACCCCCTGCATAGGCAGGAAAGAGGGCTGGGTCTAGATGACCCCAGCTAGATACTCATCTAACCTCCTCTTGAAGACCCCCAGGGTAGGGGAGAGCACCACCTCCCTTGGGAGCCCGTTCCAGACTTTGGCCACTCTAACTGTGAAGAAGTTCTTCCTAATGTCCAGTCTAAATCTGCTCTCTGCTAGCTTGTGGCCATTATTTCTTGTAACCCCCAGGGGCACCTTGGTGAGTAAAGCCTCACCAATTCCCTTCTGTGCCCCCATGATGAACTTTGCCAAACTTCTCTTTTTTTCCCCGTTTGAATTTTCATTTTCTCTTTTCCAGGGGAACCAAAATGATATTTGTTTCCTTTTGACCCAAATCCTAACACTGGGCCTCGTTGAACAAAACTGAAACGACCCAAAGACATCTGCAGCAAGCTGTGTGAAGCAAGCTTTCCCTTTCTGGCAGCCGCCTGCAGAGGGGAGTTCAAGTTTGGGGAAAACCACTACCCCTGAGGACGTGAATGAGGAGCTCCTGTTTCATGCCTAGAGGAAGCCCCTTCAGGTCAGGTGTGAAGTACGTGGATGGGGAAGTCCATAAGGAAAGCTGGTTTTCCTGATGTCCATGCTACTCTGCTTTCTACGGAGAGGGAGCTGCAGGTCTCGAAGTGAACCTGATACCAGCTTTGGACTCAGCTGTTGTCTGCAAGTTTCTCCATCAACTTCAAAATAGATAGAGAAACAGAAAGGTCAGCATCATGGCAAGGAGGTCTCATTTGAGTGCAGCGAGCCTAGGAGAGCAAATACAGCAGATGCGCAGAAAGGGGTGTGAACTTTTCATCCCGTATCAGACATATGCAGACAACTTCATTTCTGGGACCATTGGTCCAAGGGGCTATCCCTAATCACAAGAAGAGCTGGTGAGAAAGTGGTTTACTCTTTGTAGAGCACAGTGGGGATCTGCTTAAATCTCTGGTAACAATAATTGCATTGCAGCTGCCCAGGGAGACAGCCTAAAGCTTTTTCTTAGCAACTGGAAGCCTACGTTTGAACACATAAGGAAGCCTGGATCTCTCTCCAGAGTGGCCTAAGCAAGGAGTTTGGTCTGCAGCTTCAGGAGTTATCTAGTCCTTCCTGCTTGACTAGAGGTTAACTCTGGGAAAGCCCGGGTACCTCTTATCTCTAATTCCATGTCAGCCTGGCTTTCTCCCTGGTACCCCACACCAGTTAACGCTGCCATGTTATTACTAATCAGCCAGAAATCTTCTTGCAAATGTACACCGGTCCCTTTGTCTCGGGATCCTTTGGGAGAGCTGCTTGACAAGGCTCAGGAATGCTGCGACAATGGGACCAGCCAGATTTTAATTAGGCTGGACGGAGAAGGGGGCCAGAGCAGAGCACTTGGTGCGTTCACATCCCTCTTTGAGGTGCTGGGGCGAGAGGAATGTCTGCTGGGAAACTGGTGAGCAATCCTGGGGAAAAGAGCCAATGAAGGGGCATGAGGGCGCATACTAATGAGGGGAGACGTGCAGATGGGAACTAGTTTGTTTCCTTTGGATGCGGGGAATGCTCCTGACAGACAAAGAGCCAAGAGCAAGCTGTATCTAGGGGCTGCTCGGGGAGGGGACCGCCACTTGCAAAGGGGAATTCTCTCCACCTTGTTTTCCGAGAGGGGCTGAACTACCTGCTTCCTGGCAAACTGGCCAAGGCAGTGTCCTCACACCACAGCATGCGATTAGCAAGGCTTGAAAGCCACAGGATCAGACAAAAAGCAAGACAGCTCAACGCCACGAAGACGGAGATGAACTGGGAGATTTTGCAGGGTTGCATCTGGTTTGGCCTAGAGCTAGTTCATAACACAATAGAGCAAATGTATATGATCAATTCACATTGCATTGAATAGGAACATGATGATGTGCTGCTGTGGGATACTTCTAGCATTAGCTTTGCCCTCTCTTTGCAGCACGGTGAATCCCTCTATGAAATCCAGGGGCCTCACTGGCTGGATTGTGCTCTGTTGGGTTTGATTCTGCTTGCGCTGATGAAGTACCACATCATAAACCTTCCTGCAGAGTCACCTATAAGCCCTTTACCCATGGGCATGACCCAGTGTATGCAGACTCAGTCATTGCTGTGTATCCAGCACATATACAAGGAATTGAGCCCGCCAGGAATGGCTTTCCCTAGGTGAGCTGCATAGAGGGTCAGAGACCCTAGAAGAATATGAGGGTCAAGGGCCCAGTCTCCCAGGTTGAGTCCATGAGTGCCAATGACAGGGTTATGCTCAGCATGTGCTAGCCGTGGCCAGTGTGACAGTCGCTGCTCACCCCTTGCTGCAGTCATCCATGCCAACAGAGACAAGAGCTCCAAGAGTTTCCAGGTGCCGCAGTCTGCAATTTATGAAGCCGTAAACCATGAGAAAAAGGGCATGTGATAAGCACACGCCTGATGAGACACCGCCAGGAACATTCAGCATGAGGAGCAGCTGCCCATGGGGTGGTGCCCCAGGGAGGCCAGAGCTCTCCTTCTGTGGGGCAGCCGTGAGAAAGGAGAGCACTCTTTAGCCTCCCCACCCATCCCACTTGGGACCCGGCAGCATCTCCTGTGGCATCTCCTAACGATAAAGGCCTGGGCTCAGCCACAGCTAAAACCCATCACGGGTGCTCTGTCCCTCCCCTCTCCATCCTGCCACATGGAAGGATGACAGGACCATCTGCTGGGGCTCATGCACACGGTTCCCAGGCTCCTGCCGGCTGTACCAGCAGGGTGGGGGAAGGGCTGTTTAATCAGCAATGGATCCTGAAGCCAGATGCTCTGATTTTCTAAGGGGGCTGTAAAAAGCCCTGGACCCGTTCATGGGAATGCTCCCCTCCTTGCCTATGCACCTTAACCTCTTCACTGCCACTGCTCTTTGCATGTGTCTCTGCAGCAGCCTACCCTGCCATTACCAGGGAGGCCTTGTGCTTAAGGCACAGGCCTGAGAAGCAAGACCCTTGGGTTTGATAATGGGCTATGCCACAGGCTTGCAGGATAACCCAAGGCAAGTTACTTGACCCCTCTGTGCTTCAGCTTTCCTCCTTTTATAACATGGGCAATGGTAACCATTCGCCATGGCAAGGGGTTTGAAGGGTTTCAATGGCAATGAAGGGTGCTGTGGTGTCCTCAGATGGATGGAGCTGGAGTCCTGCAAAGCACATCGCTCTTGACTCTTACTGTATTCATGTATTTGGGGGAAGCCCAGAGCCAGGAGCGCACTCTCTCTGGGTCCTGGGGCTGTCATACCCCGCTGCCAACAGATGAGAGCATCTCCAGATGCTCCAGTAGAGCAGGAGCTGAGGAAAGGGGTATCTTAACCCCACATTTCATTCTGGTGCTGCCCCCTTATGATGCCCTTCCCTGCTCCCCATCCCAGAGCTGGTTTAACTCTGCCAAGGCCTTTCTCAAGGGCTCCTGAGACCCTCTGTGTGCTCTGAGCAGACACAATTGCTTCATAACAACATGCAGTTGAGGGGCCAGGACCAGAAACATTCATCTCCAGCTCCTGCAGTCAGGGCCTGTGCACCTGGGCTACAGGAAGAACAAATACGCTCCTTCTGATTATTATTCCCTTAACTCTAGCATGGAACAGTTGTACCCCACACCAAGCCAGGTGATGCCCGGCACCCTTTAATTTCTGAGTTTGGGCCCAGCAGGGGTGAGGGACTTTCCCTGCTGGCTTGATGTCCAGCCCAATCTGTCTCTGCGTGTTATCATCACTTGCTCATTGTGCGGGGTCATCCCCTGTCCCAGAGTGTGCAGCCAGCAGCTCTGCTCCAATTAGTGAGAGCAGGCAAACAACTCAATCTGGCATGGGGGAGCCAGACCCTGATTTAGCCTCCTTTGATTTCCCCTAGGGTTGGGGTTTATTACCCTGACCTTTCACCTCGCTTTTCCCTTGGGCAAGCACCTGTACTGCACAAACACACACTCTGACCTGGCAGCTTCCCCTCCTCCCCCATTGCTGGTGGGAGGAGGGACAGGATTGGGGCCAGAGAAGGCTTGGAAGGAGGATGTGAAAGCACCAGCTCAGTGGAATATCGCCCTTCATCTGGGAGCTGCCTCTGTCCCTCACTCCTTGGGATTGCTGCTGTCCTGAGTAACAAGTGACCCGTCCTGCCAGGGATCCCTACTCTATGCAGAGAGTATAGAGTCCTGCGAGTCCATAGGGACCCGTCCTGCCAGGGATCCCTATGCAGAGTAGGGATCCCTGGCACACCTGCCAGCTCATATGGTCTGATTCTCTGCTGCTTTGTCTCTAATGTACTCATTATGCATGCTGGAAAAGCCAGTGTTCAGTCCCCATAGCATTTCCCACCCACTTGGTATAGGTGTAAGGGAGCCAACAAGGTAAAGCCAGGGGAACTCGGATGCAATGCTACTCGCATGAGTAAAGGCTCATCCTTGCTTGGTTTGTTCCATGAGGAAATGAGTTTCTTGTATCTGAGATTCATGCTGAACAAGATGACAGTTTTACTTTATGCAACCTTGCAACTGCTACTCCCAGCTAAGCAGAGACCCAGTACATGACAGCGGGGTGGTTGTTTCACTATATCTAAGGCAGGGAGTAGCTTACTGTTTCACTCCTAAGTCATTCATCCTGGCTAGCAAATAACTATTAGCAAAGGTGTATGAGGTACGTACTGAACATGCAGCTGCCTTTGTGCTTGTAGGTAGCATGAGAGAGAGCACAGACGTATGGGCTGATGAGGAAACAGAACTCCTGAGTGTTCGTCTTGCCTTTGCCACCAACTGAAGGGTAAATTTGGGCAAATCACTTAAGCTCGCTGTGCCCCAGTTTTTCCATCAGCAAAGTGGAGCAATAATAGAAGCTGTCTGGCTTGCTGTGACCTCGTTAAATATTAATGGCAAAATATTTCCCCAAAATAAATAGCCAGTGTGGGAGGCTGACATGTTTAACCATTCTCTCTCTGCCAATGAGCATCACTGAAAGGCAGGGGAGGTAGCTCATGGTGCGTGGGCCATGATCAGGAGTTAACAATTTTTGACTGATGCTGACCTGGTCTAAATTCAGACCCACAGCCTAGAAGTGAAAGGCCTTTAATCCCATCATACAGCCCATAGGGCATCCCTGTCACTCTCTTCAGTACCCCGTCACTGTCTTTGTCTGTCCCCTGCTTTCTTCTCTTCTACATTCCTTGTCCCCAGACAATGCAGGCCCTCCAAGGGTTAATGCCTCTGAGCATCCTGGTCTCAAGAGAGTCACTCCAGGGAATGGTCCAGGTGGGATGCGGCTGGCAAGGCTCAAGGTCCTGTTTGAAAAGGCCTTGACCATTGAACCCTGAAAAATCTCCCCCATTCTGCCAGCACCTTCCATGCACTGGTTCCCACACAGCTCTTCAGCGGCGATGTACCTCCCGGAGCATCACATGATCTCCCCTGTATCTCGCTTGGTGTGGTGGGAATCCGATTAGCAAACCGCGCTGGCTCTGGGATCGGGCAAAGCCGAGTGAGAGGAGGGCTGCTCCTGGGGAAGAGTTTTCCCACAGTCTGTCCCTCTACTCCGGTGGCTGCAGAGGAAATCACCCATATCTAAATGTGTCCTGATAGCTGCACTAATCTGAGGCTGAATATGCAACTTGTGGTAGGCTTGTTGGCAGTGAACAGGGTATTAGTGGAACACATGGTTCCCATTCAAGATAAAACAATGGGATGTATTCTCTCTGTTTTTCCTCCTCCCCAGCTCCTGCCTGGTCTATTCAAGTTATTGCTTCTAAAGTGGAAATGCTGGGCTGAGTGCTCCACGGAAAAGGGAAGAAGGGAGATGTTGGGAAACAGGAACCCTTGTCCCAGCACTGGACTTTCAAGTCCGTTTCAAGCTTCTCTTCTCATCCTAGACACATCCACACCCATACTCCTTCCAGGACAGGCGCTGCAGCGCTTCATTCGCAGGTCAGGAAGCTATGACAGAGAAAAAGGAAAGTGTTCACAGCACACTCACAGTGTGCGAGTGTCGCAGAGCATGGGCTTCCTGGCTGCAGCACTGGGGGCCTAAAGATGGCTAAGGGAATACTGGGGGCTTTGGTTCAGTTGCTGAAGCAGAGAAATTGTGGGGGAAATCATTACTGAAAATGAAACCCCAGTACAAAATGCTTTTCTTCATCTTATGGCCTCGGAGCCTTTTAAAAACCCATTTCTCCCCTTTCATTTAGTCAAACCAAAATTCCCATTTCAAGACAAAAAAGCACATGGTTTAGTGTCGACAAGGTCAAGGCAAGGCATTTCAGCAACTTCACTAGGATTTTCCTCGTTTTGGAGGCTGGAACAATTTCATGAATTTGACCCAGGTTTGGGAATTTTTGGTCCTCCTGAAAGCACGGGGAGCATCTGTTCACCGGGAAAAACGTCACCCGGCACCAAGCCCCTACGGGTGCAGATGAAGTCAGATGGAGCTGTGAGTCCCAGGCAGTCTCAAGCAGGGTACTTGAAAATAAGTAGGGACTTACAGAAGTGTGGGCCAGTTGACTTGTCTGCATAAAGGTCAAATTCTGCTTTCTAAGGCACTTCATAATGCTGCCTCTGAGCTCTCTTCTTCACCTGGCCTCCCTCCTGCTCATCAGATCTCTCCTCGTCTCTCTCTCTGAGCAACTTTTACTTGTCTTGCCAGCATGGGCGACTGGTGCCTCCCGAGTCTGGGGGGGCACCAGATCACCGACAAGGGGAGAAGGGCCGATTGCCAAGCCTGGGACCACTCGCTGCGAAACTGGAAGTGCACTTCCGGTTTTGCAGGTGGCGCTTCCAGGGGGTGCACAGCCAATCTCAGGGGGTGCACGTGCACCCGCATGCATCCCCTACGCATCGCCAATGCTTGCCAGCTAAACTCATCATGCCTGAACACCACCAACATCCTCCTGCCTGACCAACCCTCCACCTTGCTCTGCAAACCCACCCATGCTATTTTAGTAACTACGTGCACTTGTCAGTACTCCACCTGGGCAAGTTGGACACAGATTCTCTGGCCCAGCCTCTGAGCAGGCCAGGCAGTCTGTGATTGCTTCATTGAATTTAAGAAGTGTGGTGTTCTGCATGTTAGATGTCAAGATGAACCACACAACCAGCTGAACGTCCCCCGAGTGACTTATTCACGGTGTTGTGTTCAGTTTGTGGGTTTCAGGTGTCCGTGTGCCAGAGGTGACAGCACACCGCTACATCTGAGAAGTTTTCAGGTGGGAAGCTCGAGGTGCTGGCAGATGGGCAGGGGGCTGTTGGATTTTCTCACCCCTGGGCAGTCATGGGAGGCAGCTAGGCATGGTGGCATGAACCGGATGTCTCTTCTCTCTGCAGTGAAATAGTGAACAGGGTTGAACTGCTGAGTGACATCTTTAGGTTTCAGGGTTAACATCTCTTGAGATGACTAGGGGAAGTTTATGCATTTCTCAGAGCTGTTGTTTCAGGCTTTTAGTGAACGCTGTGCTCCCGGGGCCTTTTTGCAGTGTTCTCTCAACAACAGGCATTGTGAAAGACAATTTAAAAAAAACAACACACTTGTATTATTAAGTGCAAACCTATGGGCAAGGGTGGGCCTGTAACAAGCCCCGGGGCTGACTGTGGTGCGGCTTCCTTGCCAACAAGAGACAGCTCTCTGGTCCTTACTAAGGCAAAATCCCTCCTTCCCAGGAAAAGGAGAGACCACGGAGCAGGTATCCGTGCCCTGCATGGGCACGGGGGTCTCAGTGGGGGACCTCAGGACACAGACCTGGGGGAGCAACTGGACCCAAACTATTGAGATAGCACAGACAGAGGCAACACTTGGCTCTCCCCTCTAATCTGCTTTTAATTAGCATTCGCAGGGAGGCACTGCCTCCACCCTGCAAGTGAGCTCTGTTGATACCAATCCCTCAGCCTCCAGCTAAGCAATACCCTCCTTTTCCTCTGCTCCTGGCACCATTCCCTGCCCCACACCCAGCCTCAGCCTCTGCACCAGCAGTGTTCATTCCCTTCTAGCTGCAGGCTACCAGCTCCCTCAAACCAAAAGCACAGGGGGTGCATGCCAGGCTTGGCAGGTAGAGAGGGGTGAGATTGAGAATGTCACCGAGTCCATCATGGAAATAAAGTGACTTTCTGCACTGCACAGAGCAGGGGAAGGCAGGAGATGCCGGGCTGGTGAACTCCCTGCCGACCCCCCCTTCCCCCCAGTCCTCATTCTGAGCCCTGCTGGTTTTAACTTGTCTGGGAGCCTTGCTTGGGAAGTGCTGGAAAGCACAAGGCAAATCCAAGCAGCTTTCTCCGCAGGAAAAGCTTTCATCATATAACTGTCTGAGGCTTGCTTGATGCCTGATTTGAAATGCAATCGAATAAAAACACTGAAGGAGCCTGAATACTAATGGGTGTCTGGAATGGCAAGATGCTTTTTCTTGCTTCTCTCACTGCAGAAGAGACCCCAGAAGTGTTGTATGTGAGCTTGTGTGTGTGTGTGCGTGTGTGTGAGGAAGGGGGGGCAGTTTGATTCAGTTAATCTTAAGACTAAGGCTCCCACTGTAAATGAAAGCAAACGCTCGTATCCCAGCCACGTTGCCATGGAGAGAGCAGTTTAATTAACCGCAACGCTGATGCCCGGCCTGCCACAAAAGTGTCCAGGAAAATATTACAGAAATCTCCAAGAGATGCTCCTATCCTGGCATTATTTTCTTGGTTTTCACTTGCTCCTGGAATTTGGTAAGAAGTATTAAACTGTTACAAGCCAGCGTGCTTTTGCATCGGGGCTGTGCTCCGATAGTCCATGGGAGAGGTCTGTAGGATAACGGCCTAGGTTACTAGAAAAAGGTTCACACAGGGAGACTAACTTCATAGGCCAAATTCCCTGGTGCAGTTTCTGCGTCGGGTGATTTCTAGGGAGAGAGGGGAAAACCTGTCCCTGTTAGATCTCTGGAGGATAATGGAGGAGCAGACTGGGGTCCTCTAGTAAATGTGATAGAGCTGACACAGAAGTGAGATGCTAGAGCCCGAAGGGGTGTGTTTGGCTCCCCAAAGACTACCTCTGGCAGGCCAACCAGTTAGAGAGCTAGAAGTGGAGTGGGTTGTCGTGTCCTCCAGGGAGGTCGGCTTAACAACATCCACTGCGCTCCAGCCATCGTTCCCAGGCTGCAGCTCCAGACTTCTGCTCTTCTGCTGGGACAAGAGGAATGTGTCTCCCAGCCCTCGGGATCAGACTCTCAGAAAGCTGCCCGTACCTTGCACAGCTTCCAGGCTGAGATAGCAAGCTGATCTCTAGCTGCACCCCAGATTTCTTTGCCACCAAATCCAAGCTCTTCAGACAGCGACTCCAGCAGCAGCATGGAGAGGTGTGGAGGTGCTGGCAGACCCGAGGTGGGGGACCTGGCACTGACACAGGAAATGCAGCTGTTGCAAAGACTCCGGCACCCACCCATCCCTACCCCGCGGCATCTCTTTCTGAAGAGGAGAGCGTGTGTTTATGCTTCAGACATGCTGATCCCGCTGGCCAGCCTCTACCTGCCAGCATCTGTCAGACACTGCAGTAAAGCATAACCCCAGGGCACAAACAGCCTGCCATAGGGGTCCCACCCACAGAAATGTCTCCGTGATGCAATGTCTTGCTATGCAGCTGCTCTGCCTCCTGCCAGGCCCCACTTCCCTCCCCCAGCTCCACTTTATAATAGGTGCTGGAGTTCTTTTAATATATAGGGGTTTGGCCCATCCTCAAGCATTTGCTCAATCCCAACCTTAAAAGTGGAAACAAACCCTTCAGCTAATTGGCACCAAGGTAAAACCCCGGGGAGGCGGCCCGTCGCCACATGCTGCTGAACAACCTTGCACAGCATGGGACAAGAAAGGCCCATGGGAAGGATGGTCCTGTGGTTAGAGCACTTGCCTGAAACTGGGACACCTGCTCTGCCACTGCCCTCTGAGAGACCTTCAGCAAATCACTTAGGCTGAGGTATGTAAAGGGGCCTGAATAGCTTTCAAAATCTGGACCTTTGTGCCTCTGTTCCTCTTCTGTACAGGGGGATAAATGCGCGTCCCTGTCGAAGAGCATGAGATTGAATATAAATACCCCGAAGACAGGAAGACACTGAGGAGCACAGAGCTCTTTAAAGAAAACCCTGCATGACTCTGCTCTTCCCCATGATCACAGAGACTTTCTGCAAAGGAGCTGATTGAGAAAGATGCCAAAGGAGCTGATCTGTATAAAGGCTGCAGCCCTGTCCCTCCTGCTGTGTTGGTCCTGGCTCCTTGGGAATGGTCCTAGTTTGAGAGCCATGTGAGATGGGCAGTAACAAAGGGTGCCCGTACACATCATCCTACAGCAATGTTGTAACTGTGCCATGCTTTATGACGTCCTTCTGGAAGTACAAAAGTACGGTGCAGTAATTACCTGTACTGAGCCGTGTGCATGACGGTTAGCTGTTGCCGAAGTAGCTGCCGGTCACATGTAGACTCACTTCGTCGTAGTGATGCACTACAACGGTGTAACACATCACTACCACGATGTAGGGTGATGTGTAGATGCACCCAAAGGCACTCAGGTGCATGGGGCAGAGGGGAAGTAGGTTGAAATCATGGCCCTTCGGGCCAAGGAGCTCACTGTTTGCCACACAACCAAGAGCCATTGGCTTAATACCTGTGGTCTCCATGTTACTTATGGGGAAATTGAGACACGAGCTCATGTGTGATTTGCCCAATATCATATGGAAACTCAGTAATTGGGATAGGAACAGCATCTAGGTTTCCTGACTGTTAGTCTCACTCTGAGGCCTTTCTTATGGGGCTTTGCCTCCATTCACGTCATTGTGCTTTTTAGCAAAGATGAAACGTTGCAGTCCTGCCTAACTGGACCCGGGCCAGAAGCCAAGGAGGTCAACTCATGGAGACTGACCAGAAGGGTGTCAGTGTGGAGAGTTGTGTACAGCCTCTGCTCCTCAGTCATAGGTACCTGACTCTCCCCTGACACTAGGGAAGCCAAGGACTAGCTCTATTGATGCCACTGCTGTGCATGAGAAAAGAAAAAGGCCCAGAAAGCCAAGCTAGATGACTTCTACATGGACTTCAATATGAGCCAGGAGCCGGGGAGTGGGTAGAAAACAGGAGAGTCCATGCTGCCCGGGTTTGATCTTGCCATCTACAATGTTGTTGCGGAATATGATAGCAAGGAATAGGATATGATGAAACCAGCCGTGTGCCACCTAATCCCATCATTGTGCAGGGTGACTCATGCCACAAAATAGCCCGGTTTAGTGAGATGATTAGGTTTAATTCGCCGGCCTCCGATATGAGCAGCTGTGGTGTAAATCTGGAGTGACACTGCTGAAGTCAGCACATGGCCATGGAGACAATATTCACCAATGGCATTACTGTACCTGAGAGCAGCCTTTGGCACAAAATCCTGAAAAGAAAACTGAGATATTTGGCTGCGGACATGGGAGATATAAAACAGCATCTCTAAAGGGACAAACTTGAGGCACTGCAGATGTGGAAGGGTCAGCTGGCAGCTCAGCATTTTCAGACTTATCTTGACCTTGTCTGGGGGGGGGGCTCACCTCTCCAGCTCATCTGGAGGGTTTACTTGTCCCTTGGGGCTTCCCTGTGGAAAATGTAGACCCTCATTCCCACTCTTGGGCTCCCTTGGGAGCTGAAGATTTCTTCGCTCTCTTTGTAACTTGTGCTGCTTCCTCTCTCCCTCCCTCTGTCTTGCTTTTCCAGTCACATGAAGCTGAACTCAATCTGGGAGAGGGGAAGCAGAGAGCCTGCTCAGCCCAGCTCTGTCTTTAAGATTTCCAGAAACACAGATACATCTTTAAAATGCTCTCTGGAGCCTGGCATGGTAGCTTGGCAGGGGCAAAGAATAATTAGTAGAGCTCTTGATTTGATTTGATTTTTTTGTCTAGTGGGGCCTTCCATCCTCTTTGTTCTAGTTCTGACCCAGTTCTTCCCTGCCCAGCCAGGGAGATGCTGGCTTGGTGATCACTACTTTGCTCCGCTGCCTATCTCCAGGTACATTTTGCTTGGGACATCTCTGTAGGGAAGCTAGTGAGCTCATATCATCGGGGATAGTCCTGTTGCCAAACAGACCAAGAGGATGGTGAACCCAGCTATGAAGCTGATTTCACTGGTGGGTCCTGTAGCTGTCTCAGGACGAACCAGTCCCATAACAGGCCTGTTGTGTGCTTGTGCATGGGTTACGAAACCTTGCTGGAATGGCCTACAGTAGCACTTGTTTCCCCTGTGCTAGGAATGACTGCCATCTCAGTCCATGCCCCTTGGTCCATACCTCTGTTGTCGATGGAGCTGAGGTGCTCCAGAACTAGAACCAGCAGAAATGAAAGAGCCTGCCTGTTTGGTGAGGGGCTGTAACAACCTTGAATCCTCGGTGGCTTGGGCATGCAATGCTCATCAACGGGCAGGCGGCACTCTCACATGTCTGTGTTAATGGTGCGTGTGATGTCTAGCTCAAAGTAGGGGTTTCCTTCAAAATGACGTTAGCATGGAGATGAAGTACAATCCATACAGTACCCGAGGTTGCACAAGAGAAGTTTGCACAGTCAAAAGCTTTCTTCCTTGGTTCATTCAACAGCCCAGGGACTAGGGTGGCCATCACAGAGGACAGCCTGATTGTCCTCTGCCCTCTAATGCTACGAAACCCGACGCCTTTATGTCCTCTATTCTTCTCTTCCCTCGTGCAGCTCTTCAAGAGAAAAATAGAGGACATAAAGGCATCGGGTTTCGTAGCAATAGAGGACAGAGTGGCAGAAAACCAAAATGCCCTTTATGATGGCACTCTATGACGGCCACCCTACCGGGGCAGAGGGTAGGGCCTGGGGGGGACGGGAGGACACAGTCTTGGGAACCGTCCCGTTTGGAGGGCTATAAACCATGGACAACGCACAGGAAACAAAGGCCCCCAGGAGGATGTGGTGGAGGGGTAAGTGGGCTGAATTTATGGTACCCTCTGGCTCCTTTAGAGATTGCTGCATTGGAGGTAGAACTAAAAGCAAGTGACTCGCCGGAGGAAGATGAAAGGTTGAGCGAAAAGCAAGGATTATCTCTTTTCTTGCTTTCTTTTTGAAAGCAGCGGAGGAAAAGGAGAAACCATAGCAACTATGAGGTCCTTTTGGCCTTAACGCTGCACAGAAAGGACCTCCACGTTAACGCTCTGCCCGCTCTCACACTGGACAATTCTCGGTAAATCTTGTTAAGAGGCACAGTCCTCCCCCCCTCCCCAACCTCCACACACCAACCCCTTCTGTTCCCTGATCTGGGCTTAGAAAAATGGTTTCCAGGAGACAGGATCAGTCACAGCCCTGTGCTTCTCCCTGCAAGGGAAGAGGTGGTGGCGAAGGACGGGACTGGTTGGGGAATGGGGGAGGGCCACCCTGTTAACAAACCTTGGCTAAACAGGCTGCCTCAGGCCCTGTGCACAGAGCCTCTCCCCCGCATTGATATTGAAATCAGGTGCAATCCATCAAGAAACAAATAGGCCCCTTTCACCGGGGGCTGAAAAGAGCCACTTTCAAAGGGAGGGGGAAAAACTTGTCGAGGGGAAGGCCGAACTAAAGCGTGGCAGGTGTGTTATGGAGGGGGACGCTGTTAGCATGAGAGGGTGATTCATGGCCCCTTTGCAGGGGAACGGCTTCACGCTATTGCAGGGAGGGCTCTGGCAGGCCCCGGTAGAGCACTGGCTGTGTCTGCAGACCTGGCGGCAAGGTGCCCCAGCGAGGGCAGAAGGCAACAGGCCCACGTGAAAGGATGGGAAGACTTCTCTTTGTGTGGGCCCAGGGGCAGTCCTGGCATTTGGGAGGAAAACTGCCTTTGCTTGCTCATTATTATGGGACTTGTCTCTTTGGAGTGACTAAGGGAACAAGAATGGGGACTTCCTCAACCCACATGGTGATGGGAAGCAACTCAACAGAGATCAGCAAACTCCATTCACGTGTAGTTTGAGCATAGGCCTCCAAGAGCCAAAATGCAATTGTGTGCTCTTCCCTGGCCCTCAGCAGGATCAGACCTCTTGGACTATTGCCAATGAACAAGAGAGGGATTGTACTCAGTCTTTTCTTTCCTTTAGCAAATGACCTGGCTCTAGTTTCCACCCCGGGCCCATTTTGACTTGTTCTTGCAGCTCCCCTGCTGAGCCCAAGTGCCAGCGAGATAGGGTCCATCCCCAGAACAGATTGACTTTTATTTGTAGATGTTAAGAGTCATGAACCAAAAAGATGACAAAGCCAGAAGGGAAATACAGAGCGCCCGAGCAAGGGACCAACACAAGAGGAATGGGGGTGATGCTACAGTCAGTGCTGCCCTGAATGTCTCAGCCAGCCTTTTGCTTGCAACGGGTACAACCAAAGCTGAGGACCCAAACACTCCTGAACCTTGGGATATTCAAAACCCATGACTCAGTTTGGAAGGTCACAGCCCCTCCATTATTAAAAAAAGGGAAAGATTCTCTTTCATCCTGGGATTCAAGCTGATCATGTAGCTTGTCTGAGGGACGGCCCCATCTTGAGAAGGAGCTTCCTGGCCAGGTCTGGTGCGAAGTGACACCAGCGTTGATCTGGAGTGAGTCAACTAGAGCTATAGTTACTCCATGCTCTGCATGTTAATCCAGAGTCACTGCATGGTTACTGGAGGGTAGCACCAGATTTGTTCCCTCGCCTGTCTCTATTTAATCAGACCTTGGCCTCAGCGCTATGCACCTGGACTGCAACCAGTGAGCCATCCTGAGAATGGGAAAGTCCATGGAGATCCAGTTCTATCCCCTTCGCCAACAGCTGCTATTTATTTATCAGGCTGCTTCCTACCTAGGAAAAACAGAGAAAAGGGGACCACGTGCGTCTCGTCTCCCTTGAAGGTGCCGCTCCTGGGGCGATGTGGTGCCTGGGGAGGGCATTGTTCTGAGCCGACAGAACTGGCCGTGACACGAGATACTTCCTCCACCGAGATGTAAACACCAGTCCTGAGCTGCAGCAGGTTTGGCCTTTCCCACAGCAGACAATGCCGGTATGTGGGCTAAGGCTCTGGGGACCCCCACATCTGCCTGCAGAGGAGTGTGGCCAGCTCCGGTGTCCTGTGGAGGAGGGGGAGGACGGAAGGAAGGAAAGCAACGGGGCTGCAGACCTCCATGAGATCAGGGGAGGCTGGGGGAATTTCATTGCAGGCTTCTTCTTGTTTTATAACAAAAACCACACATGTCCCACAGTTAATTAAGTAACGAACTGAGCTATCGAGAGCCTCTGGAGCACAGCTATAAAACCTGGTCAGCTCCGGTGGAAAATTCACTTCCCTTCTTGCAGACTTCATCATGCTGGCGCCATGCTCCAAGTGCAGCCTGGAGCTCTTCTTGTAGATGGCTAGGATCTCAAAATCCCCCTTCTTCAAACATAGCCCAGGTCTCTTCTTTCTGAGTTGGCAGCTTCTTTAACCGGCGCACAGGAAGTGGGGGAATGATCATCTATGTGCTCGATCCCCAGCTCTGTTGATCTGCAGGTTGCTCAAGCTGGGGCTCTGGCCGGCTGCATGGAGGTAGGTCACTGTGCCGGGAGTCAGGAGCCCTGGGCTCTGCCCCTGCTCTGGCGAGGGACCTGGGGCACTCTCCCTCCTCTTGTTTTTGACTGTTTCTCCTCCTGCTTTTTTTCCATCTGATTTAAATTGTGAGCTCTGTGGTGTCTGTACAACAGCCAGGCCTTGGTGTGCAAGATGCGGCTGTAAACTTGCCAGCAAGAATGAGCAAGATGAGCAGGATGGAAGAAGACAGTTCTACAGCAGGAGTCTCTGCTTTCCACAGCTTGCAGGGATTAGGGCATTTGTACGAGGGCATGAGATCTGCCATGCTAGACCAGACAGGCACCTTGCAGAGAATCCCAGAATGCCTCCGTGAAATTGTGGTATGTTGTAATGGGGACAACGGGGGCGGGAGGGAAGTGAGGGGGCTGGATACTTCACATTAAACCCTGAACAATGGGATTTGATCCCTTTTTATTTGAATCTGAACAATAAAAAACTATTAGCCATAGCATTTTCCATTGCTTTCTGATAACCCAACCACAGCATCCAACGCTGACCTCCTCCTCACAATCACGTATCATGCAGTGACTTTATGCTCCTGCAAGTCCCTTACTTATCACTCCAGGGTTTTACAACATAACTGCAAGGTCTTTATTGCTCTCCACTTGAATATTTGGCAAATGCCTTTTGACTGTCTGCCCATTCACACAGGGGCCGGGGGCAGGGGGTGGGGAAGGGGGAAGAGGGGAAGGCAAGGGAATTTGCTAGGGCTGAGAGGGAATTCAGGGGGAAGGGTTGAGAAAGAGAGATACTGGGAAACCTAAAATGTTCTCTTTGCTCTTGCCTTAGGTGCTGCCACACAGGGCGAGATGTGCTATCTCCCATAGACTAGAGGCCATTGGACTGTACAACCCTCCATCTTCTGTGTCCTCTGCTTTTCCCAATGCATTCCCATACACAGTGGCGTGTGGCCTACTTGAATCCCCGCCGCGTGTGTGTGGCAGGGGTTTGGAGGCAGAGGAGGCCACAGGCAGGGTGTCCCTGGCTACCACAAACCTGCGAAGCCCATTTCCTTGCTGAACCTTGCAGAAAGTTCCCAGGCCGGAGAAAGTCTGGCTGTGGAACAGGCTCCCTGCCCTGGGAATAAAGCTGCATGATCTCGACAGATAAGTATGAACGCCTCTGTACTGAGCCCTGCCAGCAGAGCGGGGCTGGAGAAAATGACCCGATTCTACTGCATTAGACAAATAAACAGAGATCTCCGTGCTTGCTGGGTTTCGAAGGCAGTGACCGATGGCAGTTTAACAGGTCACTGGGCCCCTGCAGCTACCATCTGCTACTGCAACCTGGGCGTCCCCGGAGAGAACAGCAGAGGAATGCGTGCAGGAATGATGTGCATCTGATCCACCCCCTCCAGGGGAGAGGAGTTTGCCCCTCCTGGCCTCAAAGCAAATCAGTGCTGGAGCATCTCAGTGAACCCCTCAGCGCACAGGCAGGATAGATCCAGCCCCAAGGGCTGGGGGCTGCGCAGGGGCTATGAGGGAAGGAGATGGGAAAAGGCAGAAGGGAAAAGTGAAGAGAGGAGGAGAGGAGAAACAGTAAGGAGTAAGAGAGGGAAACAGAAGAGGAGGGACACCTGCTCCCGGTGTCTGGATACCAGAGCTGGCGCGATGCTTTGAGAGCCAGCATGAGACTGACGTTTGCAGGGAGCAGTCTCTCCCTCCGTCCAGCTCTCAACAATTCAGGCTGTCCAGGAGAGGAGAATGCAGAATTCCCTCCAGTGGCTTCTTCTCCCCATCCGCAGCAAGCAGAAACTTCTCCTCCCACCCTGCCAACCTCTACCCAGAGCTGCCCCCTTGCTTCCCTTTGCTCTGGTACCACTAGTCCTGCCCTTCCTCTCTTCATTGTGCCTTCTCCTTTGCTGTCCCCTACGCCTGGATCTCCCTTGACCCTGGCTTGCCTGGCTCCCCATTCTCTGGGTTTCAAGAGCTCACCTTGGGCCTGATCCAAAGGCCATTAAAGTAATTAAGGACCATATGTTTAAAGGCATTTAGGCACCTAGTTCTCAGTGATTTCTCAGGCAGCTAGGCACCAATATACCTTTAAAACACTGGCCCTGGAATATTTCCACTGACAACTTGCTTTGGATTGCGGCCTTTTCCCTGGAAGTCCACAGACACCAACCCACCCTCCTAGTATAATCCTCACTTCTAAAGAAGTGCCTTAAGCCAGGCCTGTCAGTCATTTGTGTTGTCTGGCCTTTACATGGCATGCTCCTAGGGTCAATGCCTGCATCTCGCTGTGCTTCCTTTACAGTCAGTATTTAACAAGTGACATAGAGCAGCAGTGATGGGAAGGAGCGCTGGTGCCCCATGCCCATCGTGGCTGGGTGCCTCTGACAAAAGGGCACTATGTCTGGATGCAGTCTCTGCACCTGCGCAAGTCTGAACCTCCGAGCAGAGCCAGGACCTTTGTCCCTGCAGCTTCCTGGGGGTTCACCTTTCACCATGTTCATTCGACTCGGGTGTAACCCCCTGAGCCCATTCTCTCAGTCTCGAGCTCATCCCCTGCTCACACTTTAGCTGGAGAATTCATATTTTTCCTGGGAGAACGATGAAGAAAATTCCTAGTGGCTGATTTTTAGCTCTGCTGTTTATATAGGAATCACTAAACTCCACAGTGGCTAGGCTGGTGGTGTGCTGATTGCACTGTCTGTCATGCTGGCGGCTATTGCTTCCTTGTGCTTCCCCCATCTCTGTGCCTCTTGTTTCATACTTAAACTCGAAACTCTTTGGGGCAGAGTGTTTGCACAGCACCTGGTCCATGATTGGGGCTCCTAGGAGCTACAGCAAGATAAATGGGAAATACATAAAAATTCTACATAAAGGACTTAATAAGCCTAAGTCTGTGTCTCCCACTTGCAGCCAAGTATACATGGTACCTAGTTGGGCTGGGAATACAAAGGGATTACAGAGACAGTGCATTTACCAGAAGGGTTGCCACAACTAACTTGAAGTAATTCATTCAATGGATAAAACAGCTGCACAAATTCAGTCACCCCAAAATATATTTAGTTGCACCAGCCAAAACTAAAGACATAATTAAAATGCCTAGCTAAGGGAGAGGAAGGAGGATGGTCTTGATGCTAAGGTGCTGGACTGGGATTTGAGAGATGTGGTATTCCACACGAAGCACTAACTGTGTAACCAGGGGCAAGTCACTTTGCTACTCTGTGCATAAGTTCCCCATCTGTAAAATGGGCACAACAATACCACCACTTCACTCCCTCAGAGAGGTGTAGTGCAGAAAAATCCACCATGGCTTGTAAAGGGCTCATGACATAGACCACATAAGTAGCTCCAAGGTGAAAGCTGATGCTAGTGAAAACTATGCAGGAATGGGACTATATGGATTCTTGCAAGTCCTGGGGTCATAAGCAGCACACAGCAAAACAGTAACTCTGCCTGTCTGGCCTGTGCAGAGGAACACGTTCTAGATACAATGACATCAACTCACTGTTCCCTTATCTCTGCAAGAAGCTTTGACAAGGCAAATGTGTGTGGACCCATAAATTACCTGTAATAGCCCCAAATCCCATTGTGTAGGAAGTGGCTTACAAAACACAACAGCAATTCACAGCTAACAATGCAAGGAAAGGCACCCCCTACATTTTTTTCTTTTGACACAGAATGCAGCTGCAGGAATACCTCATGCATGATTTTAATAAGAGATGACAGAGTTCCCTCAACCCTAGGTGTTAGAGAGCAAACCCACAGAGATAAAGGGCCATGTCTCACTGTGATGAACAGGTCAAAATAATGAAAATGTCTTTCTTTTAAAAGAAAAGCCAAGATCTTCACTTAAGTGTATAATGCTATAGATCACTAATGTCGATGGAGCCACACCAGTTTACGCCGAGCTGAGGCTTCCACCATAATGGAAAGGAGCAAGATCCAGATTTTGTGAAGTCAGTGCAATCAGAAAGGTCATTCTTTGGATTTATGTGCCAAAGTCTTATTCCTAGTTTCTTCATCCAAAATAAGTTATCCCTAGTATCCCTCATCCAAAATAATTGTGTGGTCATTTCTGTTTGTATTACTTAGGGATTTGTATTACTTAGGCTCATTTCAAGGCAGATCAGCTGTAGGCATATGCAGAAGGAGAGCCAGATTTCAGAGACAGTGATGTTGGGAAAGAGATGGAGAACTGGCGATGCAGGGTGGTATCGGTATGCCAAGTGTTTCAGAGAGCAGCAGAGGGGAAGGCTTTTGTGTAGATATTGGAAAGGCTGGCACAGAGCAGAGAGAGAAGGGAAGTGAGATTAAAACCTGTGAGAGAAGCTGGACCAGGTTTCTGGAGGATTTCAAAACTGAGAGCAATGGGATCCCAAAATAAAAGGTAGAAAATGAGTTGGATAAGGATGGGGTAGTTCTGGTTAGCAACAAGTGATATAGTAGGTGGAACTCTAACAGAGGGAATGTGCTTAACTATGCGGAGACCAGTGTTAGGAAGCTGAGCAGAAAAGCTGTTGTGGAACAGAGTGTTCTGGAGTAGTTTCCTACATGGACACTCTTATTGTAGATGTATTTATTTATAAACACTAATTATTTCCATTATTTTGAGGGTAGTAAAGATTAGCACATCAGCAGCAGCAGCAGCAGCAGCTACAGATCAAGCTAATTTGAATCTTCTTGTTCCAGCCAGTTCCCATGTGCAGACAAGCACCAGATGATGGGATTTTGGAATGGAAGCTGGCCAGCAGCTTCCATTCACACCAGACTCAGTTCCCTCCATCCTTCTCCAGTCCCAGGTGTCACAGCTAAGTATCAATTCAGTCTTTGCAGGCTAGTCTAAACTGCAGAGATTAAACTGAGAAACAACTGGCCGGACATTCACTTTTGATTCAGGAAATGCAGCCACATGCCTGCAGTGGTTCAGGTCAGAAGCCAGGGGACACTAAAGCATGGCTCTCTGGCATGTAGCCAGCATGGGCTGTGTGTTTGCTTCCTCTTCCTGCTGCCCCCGAGGTGTCTGGGATTTGCAGTCCACAATCACTGCAGCAGGATTCTGCAGGGTTGCTCATCATCACTACTTCTTTCTGCTTCCACGTGCCTCTGGGATTTGTAGTCCACAGTCACAACCAGCAGTAAGTTTTTAGCAGGGCAGGGCACCCTCTGTATTCAGGGGAAGGGAAATTTAACCCCCCTCCCTGGCCCCCAGCTCCAGCGGGGGTTTACTGGCAGGGGGACGGGGGAGAGCAATACCTGCCCCCCCCAACCCTTCTCTGCTAGAGCAGACAGCACAGCACAGCCCAGGGCTGGAAAGCATGCTGGGATGCTGAGGGACTGTGATTTAACTTCAACCAGGAAGGGGTCTGGGACAGAAGTTTCATAAGCCAGTTTGACCCAAGTCAGTAAAGTCTGATACTACATTCAGCCAGGTTTATCTTAAACCAATTTCAGCGATTTTGAAACTGGTTTATATGCACTGAACTTCTGTTCTGTTACAGGTTTAAACCAGTTTCTGATGACTTAAACCAGTTTATGTATAACTTCTGTCCCTAGCCCATATGACAGGGGAACAGGATTGTGCACTTGTATGAGGAAGAAGAAAGACAGTCCCATTTCAAGATGTGCAGAGCTGCAAAGGCAACTGTTATAGCAACCGACAGTGACCTTGTGGGCTGGAACAGGAGTTGTAGGGAGAACGACTTGGAGGGTGACACCAATGAGCTTCCTGAAGATCCATATGCTCGGGCAGGGAACAGCTCTGAGCAGAGTGCACACATGGCTGCAAGCAATGCATTTAATAAAGATCTGGTTGGTACCATCCAAATGGAGTCCCTTTATTATTGCACAGAGTTTGGTGCGTGGAACAACCAGGAACAGAGATGCCATCGTGAAGATGAAGAAAGGAAAGCTTTCAGCAGATGTGGACTACAGTAGGTAAAACACACAAGCAGCTGTGGAGGGCCATGGGGAGCAGATACCCAGGCACAAAAGATGTGTTGGAAGAGGAGGATGCTGAAGTTTTCCCACTGTACAGGCCACAGCTGGAGTACTGCATACAATTCTGGGCTCCACAATTCAAGAAGGATGTGGAGAAGCTTGAGAGTCCAGAGGAGAGCCACACGCATGATCAGAGGGCAGGAAAACAGGCCTTATGATGAGAGGCTGAGAGCTATGGGACTCTTCAGCCTGGAAAAGCGCAGGCTCAGGGGGGACCTGGTGACTGCCTAGAAGTATATAAGGGGTGTGCATCAGGATCTGGGGGAACGCCTGGTCACCAGAGCGCCCCAAGGGATGACAAGGTCAAACGGTCACAAACTCCTCCAAGACTGTTTCAGGCTGGACATAAGAAAGAACTTCTTTACTGTCCGTGTGTGTCGCACACAAACATGTATGCATGCATGTTTCCTATACTGCTCACATGAACCATTTATTTCCTGCTAAACAGTCTCTTTCACAGCTGGGAAGAGCCATGCCAGTAAGCCAAACCACCCATCTCAGAGAGGTTTTTGTCCACAGACACTAGGAAAACCATGTCCAGGCAGATGTGAGAAGCCTTTTCCAAAAGTGGCTGGGGGTTGCTGAGGCACAAAGGACATTTTCTTTAGGATCAATTTTGTTCTGAGAACCCTGTAGTCA
The DNA here is from genome assembly GCF_000455745.1 of Alligator sinensis. Lineage (NCBI taxonomy): Eukaryota > Metazoa > Chordata > Crocodylia > Alligatoridae > Alligator > Alligator sinensis. The sequence goes on from NW_005842740.1 coordinate 249,403, forward strand.
ATGGCCAGTAGCCAAAGCAAATCCCCAGCTCGTGTCTGCACTGATACCATATGGCAGCTGTGCACAATCAGAGAAATACAAAGCATAGGATAAAAAGGGAGGTAAGGAAGCTCTTAAGTTGGTCTCTGGTCTCTCTTTCCCCTACGTCCAAGGAGGAGAAGAGGAGCAGAACAGCAGCCTTGCTGAAGTGGCCTCAGGACAGGACTGGAAAGCAGGAGGCTGGCAGTCACCTCCTTCCCTCTGTTCCCTGGACACAACACCCCTGTGCTGATGTCCTCCCTTGTCTGCTCATGTGTTGCTGGGAGAGAGGAGCCTCTGTTACAACCCCAGCCATACATGTGGACAGGTATGGGGATGGGCATCATTTTTATCCTCAAAGTCACTGGGTCACTCCCTGTAGGTCATCTAGGATATGTGAACTCTGGTAAAGCACCGGCCTTGCATGGGAAGCTGCTGAAGCAAGTGCTATTCCCTGTCCTCTCCTTATGGCTCCAAGACAAAAGCAGCTGGCAGGAGCAGAGCTGTGGAGTAGTCAATGATTAACTGATGCTGATGGGACATGGGTCTGTGCTGCCTGCCAAGAATCCCTGGGACTGAGCAAGAACCTCCTCTGTTGGATTTGCACAACAACTGCTTTTCTATTCCCCTATCGGCAGCAGATGTTTCAGCCAGAAGAAGCCAAGGCTGGGGTGACTCAGATGGAGAGAAAAGCCAAGAGGCAAAAGCCATCTCCCCCTTGCTTGTTTCCATGTATCCCTTCCTGATTTCCTCACTCACTCTCTTCTCCTGCCTTTCTTTTCCCTTCCTCCCTGCTGCTTCAGGACTTCGCTGTATCCACAGCTCTCTGCCAACATGAGCTCAACCCTTGGCATCTGAGAAGGCTGGGCTGGAAGACGCACCAAAGGGCAAATATCACGGGCTCTGCCCAGAGCTTGGTGTGTTGTAAGCAACCTGCAGAGGCCCAGTGTTGTAACCCACCTTCCTCTTCGCAGTACACTGAGTGGCACAGGCAAGCGAGCATGAGGCTGAAGTCTGCTGCTTATCTGTGTGGGCAGAAACAAAGTGACAGGAAGTTTCCAGGACAGATAAAGGGAAAAACCAAGGGAAGGAAGAGATGCAAACAAATATTCTTCCAGATGTTTAGGTAAGACATGAGATGCCAACCACCAGCACGCACCGAGGGAAGTGGAAAATAGATATCAGAACGTAGGGCCATTCGATTTGTCCCCTCCCCGCACTTTTCATTGTGCATCTTTTCCTGTCACGGGGCAATTTGATCTGTCAAGGTGATAGGGAATTAAAGGCTCCATCAGTGCTGAGAGTGCTCAGGATCAGGCCCATAACACAGATCTAACAGCTTAAAACAATGCGCTGTTCTCCCTCTCTTCTACAACTGTTTGTACTACTTTGATTGCCTTACAGCAACTCCAGTGTGTGAGTTGTAGGTGAGCCCATAAAGGGAGATTAGTTCTTATCTCTGGCAGGCCACACAGCGGGCACCTGGGCTCTCATTTGCAGAGCAGAAGATAAGTGACCTGAGGAAGGGCAGTCTGGGGGATGGACCTGGAAAAGAGATCAGACCAGAAAAAGACCTGTGCTGCAAAGCAGCTGCCAGCAGCCTGGTAAAAGAAGGTGGCGCGGAGAGGAAGTGGTGATTAAAGAACATGCTATGAGAAAGCAGGAAGTGTAATCATAGGAAAATGTCTGCTGGTTTTACCATTCTTGTCAATCAGCTGGCAGGGCATCCCCAGAGGTGGTGCATGACCATGTCCTCCTGGCACTGCCACTGCCACCCCACATGGCCACTCACCCAGCCATACTGCCTCCCTCTATCCTCCTAACACCACAGCTTCTTGCTGCAAACCCAGACTCATAACCCTTTAAGGCTGCAAAAGACCTCTGAGACAGGCTGGGTCCTGCAGGTGGATTTTGGAGTCCTGGGTGGGATGGATCAGGTGGCCATTTCCAATGTCCATGGCTCTGTCCTTCTGTCCATACAGCTCCATCTGTGTTTGTATTCCATGATGTTGTGGGATGGCATTACTTCGATGTGTGGCTATAGAATAGGGAGCAAAGAGAGGTTATAGGGTTATTGCCTTTGATTAGGATCCTTAATAACACTGGCTAACTTTCAGGAGCTTTACTTGCACAGAGTGGCATCCATCACGCTTTGTTTGGCTTCCAGTCCCAGAAAAAAAGGCAATGACCCCAGAAAGTATCATCACTAAGCCGGGTCAGTACAAGGCTATGTATACTGTTTCTTTAAATCTGTAAAAATAGGTAGGAGGGCACTTCTAAGGCAAAAACTCAAAGCAACCCTCTATTGAACGAAAGCTCCTTTGTTTTATCCAGTGAGACTAGAAAGCAACCCTGAGATCCTATACAACTGTGGCCCAGCAGTCAGGTCCTGCATGCCATTACTCATGCCAGCAGCCCTGGGCCTATTTGCATACCTAAGGACTTTGGCTTAGGGAGAGAAGATAAAGAAGGACCACCCCCTCCCCACCCCCGCGCCCGGTTCCTGCTTATTTCACGACTGATTCACATGAGTTGCAGAAAGAAAACAGGTACTAGGCATGTTCCTGCCTCGACAGGGGCTCCACAGGTGCATCTAAACACAGGGGCAACTTTGGAGCTCAGGCACACCAAGACAAGCTCTCCTTTGCAATCTTGATCAAGTTATCCCAGCGCAAGAAAGAGCAGATTCCGGCCCTTGACTTGCTGCAGATCGGAGAAGACATGAAAGAAAGGCAGAAAGAAAGAAAGACCCTTCTCTGACAGCCCTAAACCTGCCCCTTTATCTCTCTAATCTGTATTTTCCCCTTAAAGCCCCTTTCTGTACAGAATGAAAGCGGATTTCTCCTCTTTATTTTCATTTTCTGTGCCCTTTAGGAAGGCACTTGCTCGAGACTAATTGAATTTTCTGCCTGTGGATAGAAAGACACGACGCGGAGTGAGTTAAAGTCCAACATCAGGACAGAGCGAAGGAGCCGTGTTAACTGGTGTGGGGACAGCCCCTTGCTTAACAAAAGCATTTAATTCTGTCCCTTCTTGTTAAGAGGGGCTGAAGGAGGGGATATTTATTCTGTTCCTTTCTCAAGGTTTTTCCTTTCGAGTCACAAAGTGCCCCCCACCCTCCCAGCCCCCACTCCCTTCTCTTCTTTTGTGCCAGCAGCAGCTGGTAGGTTGCAAAAGGCCCAGGCTTTGTCTTTTGACACACTTGAACATTTCTTTACATAACCGGCAGCCTCTCCCATCCCTACCTCATTCATGGATGGGGGAAGCGGGGAGCAGGCGAGTTAAGGCAAAGGCAGGCGAGAGGGCGAAATGTCACCAAGGGGCCCAGGATCCAGTGCTCGGATGCTGGGGGAGCGTGCAAAGAGCCAACTTCTGGACCATAGGCCTTGGCGAGCAGATGGTGCCGTGAGCTTGGGGGAAGTGGGACATATTGAATTCAGAGGAGGCTTCTGTTCAGTAACCAGCTGAAGGAAGAAAGAAAGGCATGAAAAAGGCCAGAGCCCCATAAAAGGGGAGCTTAGGGGCTGCTCCTTCAAAAGCCCAACAAAGAAACCTCTTCTTTTCGATCATGACCGTTCCAGGAACAGGCCCCCAATTAATCTTCCCGCTGCGACACGTGGAGGATTCGCTCGGTTTGAGCTACAGCCTCGTAAAAAAGCCCTCTTCCCTGCTAAAAGCATCCATGAACCCCTGGAGGAGGCACTGGAAGTCCTCCAGTAACTGCAGAGCCTCTAGAGCTATTCCAGGTGTGCTGGTTGCCTTCCCAGCGGTGAGGAATACTATGCTACAGAGGTCTGAACAAGGTTATGACACTTGAAGGGACCTGACCCAGCACTGTGTCACCGTAGCGTTACACCAGTGCAACTGTTGATTTGGAAGAAGCTGCTAGTAATGCAATAGTGAGTCAGGCCCATGCATTAGTTTCTGGCAGAATTTACTGCTCCGCTGTTTCAGGAATGGCTGGAGCTCTTCAGCGCTGGAGCTAGACCCATTCACACCTATTTGGTTTGCTGAATGGGGCTGTAATCTTGGACTTGGGTTCAAGACCTGTGTCTGCCACAGATTCCTGGTGTGACCTTCAGTAAATCACGTAGCCTCCATAGTTTCCCCATTTACAAAACGGGATGGTAGTCTTCCTTCCACACAATGCTGTGAATCGATTCATAAAAGACTGCGAGGTGCTCACAGTGGGAGCGACACAAGCACCACTATAGGAGAACAGCCTGAGAAAGAGGAGAGATTTTCAGCTGCGCCAGTATAAACGTGGTGTAATGCAAGTGGTACTGGGAGATGTAGGCTTCCCTCAGAAGCCTTCTCTTCCCTGGACAAAGAGCGGTGTGCTTGTAACCTGAGACACAATCCTAATGGAAACAGCAGTTTTCTTATGAGTTAAATAAATAAAGCTGTTGCCTTGCCCCTCCCATTCACTTGGAAATCATACTGCCTCCACTTCACTGAGTATGCTTGCAACTTCTCTCCCGTCACCACCACACCTTCATTCTGCAGCAGAGAGCACGCTTCTCAGTGCAGACACGTTACAGAAGATACTCCGTTTTGAAACATCTTCATCTGACCCAGGGGTGGGCAAAATGCGGCCCGGGGGCCGGATGCAGCTCGCCAGGCCATTCTATCCGGCTCACGGGGCCCCTAAAAAATTTAGAAAATTAATATTAATCTGTCCTGGGCTGCCTGTCATGTGGCTCTCGATGGCTTGCCGAAACTCAGTAAGTGGCCCTCTGCCCAAAATAATTGCCCGCTGCTGATTCTGACCCCTCATGCAATGAGGGTTCAGATTTTCACCCAGTCGGCCATTTTTAAAGCCCTTTGCAGCCATGCACTTGTGTTCGGTCATGGCTATAGACAGCTTTCCGTGGCTAGATTGGGCAAAAATTGCCACTTCTGTCTGCAAGCTCTATAGCCCCCATGGGGATGAAAGCCCCATTGTGCTGGTACTGTATGAGCACAGAAATGGTCCCTGCTATGAAGTACCAACCCTAAAGACCCAAACAGAGGAAATGTAGGTGATGAGCATACAGCAAATGAGGCCAGTTAGGACCCATTCCACTCACCCTACAATCAGGAGTAACCGCTGAAATCAGTAAGCCTACGCTGATGTTTAAATGAGAGCAGTATCACATCTTGTATTTCAAAGTTTGACTTCTGTCGTGGCCAGGACATTTACAGTGTGTTCTGGGAAGTGTCTGGCTCCTGTAGGAATTGGTGGCACTGCTCCCAGGAGGATTTGTCTATAAGGAAAATAAATAGATATAGTCTTTATCCAAATTGTCTCATTTCTGTCCTGTCTCTTGAGTAAACCCACTTCTGAGGATGTCTGAATTGTTTCATAATATAGCACAGATAAATATCTGGAAAACATCTGCTGCAGAAAACCACATTTCAAAGGGCTTGCAACAGCTGAGGTGTTTTAAACTATTCATGAATGCAGGTGCTTATACCTTCATGGTTAATTAGGCCTCTTACCTTGAGGCTACAAATTACCACCAATTAAGACAGGGTGTGAATCCACAGTGCATTAGGTGCTCTGGGGTGACTGCCTGTGTACATATTCTTTCCAGAGGCAAGAGTGGGTAGCTTGCTCTTCAATAAAAGTGGAACAAGCTACCTTGCGTTTAAAAGCACAGTACAAATGTGCAGACAGGCCTGTGGAGTAGTAACTTGTTTGCATCACCACATCTTTAACTCCTTTACCTTTTGCATGGGGAGGACTCAAGGCTACAATATCTTAACCCTGAAGCATCACCCTGCTGTAGCAAAGCAGGTATAAACTTTATATAGTGGTTTTTTTGGTGCCCTTGCAAAGGACTTAAATCCTTTGCTCCTATCACATCAGATCAGGGTTTCATTCGGGCTCTCTCTCCTTGGACTTGTAATGTGGCACTGCTCACTTTTACATTTCTATTAAAAAATCCACAGGCGTGGCCCATGTTCTCCTGTGTAACCCCAGTGCTAAAAGCAGCCCACATGTAAATATTTGCCCGAACTATTATTATTAGAGCAGCCACATCCAACCAGACAGCAACATGTCTATGCCTTGCTTATATAACTGATCCTTCTGCCTAAAGCATGGTGGGAAGCAGCGCTGGGTTTCTTCTATTATTCTCGAAGCACATTGGTGAATAAGGCCATACGACTCGTACCACAAAGGCGAGGACATGCTGATTTTCATGTACAGGATATTTCTTTGACATGTATAACATTTCACACAGAAGATTTGGAAATTATTCTGGGCAGTAAATAAATAAGCTAGTCCCTCATGCAGGCAGCATGAAGAAAACTTCCATTCTTCTCCTGACCAGGTATGCCAAGGCGAAGGGGAGAGTTATTTTAATGATTAGGAGTTATTTTAATGACTGAGACTGTTTAATTGTGGGTGCAAACTGGAGCCACTCCGTCAAAACCAATGACCACATACGCCAGCTCCATCAGCAAACGAGAGCAGAAAGTGCGTGTTGTGTAGTGTTTGTGTGCACCTCCTTAAGGGCTCAGCGCAGCTCAGCCTCGTGTCAGGAGCAAAGCACAAGGAGGGGCCTTTGATCCCATGCAACGAGCCCTTCCAAACATCAGAGACACTAGCTCCTGATTTAGCCAGGATCTGTTGTTTTTTACTTACGTTAAGTTCATGGCATTCTTACTTGTTACCATCAACCAGCCGGGATCTCAGCAGAACAGTCATTAAAGCAGGTATAACGTACAAAAAGGCATTAGTGAGTTTAGGATGTATCCCAGAGGTCTCTATCCAGGTTGCTCTTTGAAGACCCCTTGATCTTATAATTGAACCAGTTTCCAGTGTGTGTAATGCTACAGTAATAAAAATAAGAATTCAGGATAGGGCCTACAAGGCCTATTAAGAACTTAGCTCCATTATACTGGGCTCTATGCAAGCATGGGCTAAAAGACAAGCCCTGCTTGCAAGACTTACCATCTAAAGAAATCCAACTTCCCCTTCTCTCCAAACAGGAGGATTTGGGAGGTAAGCTCCCACAAGCCCCTGGCACAGGATCTTTGGTTAGGCTCTCTAGAGGGGTCTATTTTTCCATATTCACTCATGTCTGAGAAGTTAAATATTTACTATAGCAATTAAATATTTATACAAAGCTGCTCCTAAAGCAGCCAGCTGCCCCATTGCGGGCTCCCTTGCGTCTGCAAGCATGTCAGTCACATGTCTGCACTTGTGCCATCTCCGTGTGGCTTCCAAGTGCAAACAGGGAGGGGGTTTCGCTGGGCTGCGGCTGGAGAGAATAGCAAAGGAAGGAGGACGGAGGGTGGCTGTGAAAGGAGGAGGGAAGGGTCACAGCCCCAGGAAAGCCATGACATGGCCAGGAGGCCAGTTTTACTGAAGTAGGTGTTCTGAAGGATTTGAAGAAGAGGGGGTGAGAGAGGAAGGAGAATTGCACGGGACATGCTTAAAGAGACCCAAAGGCAGCCAGGTTTATGGCTGCTGGAGAAGGACTTTCTTTCCAGCCCCTCACTGCATGCACTGGAGTGCTGCATGCAGTGTTCGTCTGAGCCCCCCGGTGCCCGAGTCGCAGGGAGTCGGGCACAGAGCGCATGTGACCTGCTCAGGGGGGTGCTGGGGAGGGAAGGCTGAGGAGGGAGCTCCTGTCTGTGCAAGGGAGCTCGACTCTGCCCAGCGTGCCAAAGGCAGCGATGCATCCCACCTTGAGACTCTTTGCCCATTGCCATCCAAATTAGACTCTACCTGCACTTGTATTTTTGCTTCCTACACTGTCCAGCCAAGCTGCACAAAGCATTTCCCCCAAGGGAAATCCCCCTGCATGCTTTCGAAGCAAACAGTGGGATGCCTCCTTCTTGGAGCTGGGGTCAGCTCCAAGGTGCGACATGCAAGAGCCTCTTTCTCGGGCTGCAGGGGATTCGGACTGTGATGCGGGGACTCCAGTGGGGAAGACAAGGTGGCAGGCATGCCAGGTGTTGTTTTCCCTCTGTGGGCCAGCTTGAGAAACATAGCAAAGGTGAAGGCAGGCTACCCAGCACGGCCCCAGGCATCCTACTCAGGGACCCAGCCAGCCCCACCTATGTGACAGGCAGCCTGGGACATGCACCTAAAGGTTGCTTTTCCCCCAGGGACTGTCCGGGCAAGGAACCCAAAGCTGCGGGCAGTGCCAGGCCCTTTCATGCTGATCTACTATGCTCGAGCCGTTCCCAGTGCTCCTGGCCAAGTCAGCCCCCGGCCCCTGGCATCGGTTCCACCCTGCCGCCTGGGCTTGGTGGGGTTAACGTCCCGTCCAGCCAGAGTGCAGCTTTCTCTGCGGGCACAAGGCCAAGGGAAAAGGGCTTCCATGCTTTCCCCATTTGCTTGGAAAACAGGCCTGATGTTTTCTCTGATGGGCAGGAGGGATGGCGGTGGAGCGGTGTTTATCTTGGGCCTCATTCAATGCAGCCTCCTCACCCCTGACCCCTCTGCCCCTCACGCCACCCCGCACTGGATCAGACGGGAGGACGAGGGGCCAAACCTTTCAAAAGAGAACATGGTGCAAGGCGTCTCCCTCCTCCTCCTCCCCACACCGAGGTCGACACGCTGAGGGCGCCTGGCTTGTGCAAGCCACAGGACCGTGCGCTGCACTGCCCTTCCTGTCCCTGGCCCTTTCCTTTCCTCTCTGTCCCAGCTCCAAGCTCAGGGCTGGGTACACCCTTTCCTGCTTGGCACCATGTTCACCCGGGGGCAGAGAGGATGCCTGCCTGAAGCTCACAGGGTATTCCTGCTCTCTTCTTCCCCCTCGGCCATAGCTTCCACGGCAGCATCCTTGCAGCTCTTCCTTCCAGACCGTGCTGGAATTAGAAGACTCTTAGAAAACGACGGCTTTTATAAATCAGCAGCTGCTACCGATCTGCTTCTCCAAGCCCTCCAACGCCTGAGGACAGGAAATGTGTGTGTTTGTGTGTGTGAGAGAGAACACAAGTGTGTGTGAGTGCATACAAGAAGATAAAGGCCAAATCTTGCTGTTCTTCCCCATGCAACTATCCCAATGGCTTTCTGATGGAGTGAGGACAGCATGGGTCTGGGCTTTCTCAGTCCATGTTGTCAAGCTCTGTGCACACAGGCAGTCCGCAATGGTGTGGCTGGGAAGGGAAAGAAAGAAACACAGCAAGCAAGCCCCACGTTTTGGCTCAAGCTAGCTGAAGCGAGGTGGGGGGGAGAAAACGCACACATATTTGGCTAACTTTCTAGCCGGCTCTTTTCCCAGCAGAGATAAGGAGAGACAGTGGGAGTGATATCATGAGCATAGATCTTCCCATTTGAGCACAAGTCGTCTTTGGGCCTGGATGAGTTGGAGGGAGTGATGCTCCCTGGGGACATTTTTCCAAACGAGAGTCATTCTGGTGCCTCTCGAGCAGCACGATCCATCAAATGCGATGTCGCAGACAATAGCTGCCACCCCCACGGCTGAGGGAAGCTGTGAGGAGCCCTGACACAGCTGAGACATGTTTGTGGCTCCTCCAATACCCTCTCCCCTGGGTCTGGTGACAGCATTTAGGATGAACAGGAATGTGCATACCACAGCACAGAGTAGCCCACAGTCCCGAAAGGGAAAACAGGCCAGCTCTCCTACTTCCCTTGAGTTGCAGCAGATGCCCCCTTTGCTCCCTTTCCCCCCCCACCCAGCATGGGACCCTTTCTTCAGTCTCCCTGAGCTTGCCCATTTCCCTCCCCTTCATGGTGGTTATTGCTGGCCGAAGCCCTTTGCAGAGGTCACCTGGTCCAGATTCCATGGCAGCCTGGCTGGCTATGTAGGAGCAGAGGCCTGCTAGGACTTGGGACTATGGAAAGGGGAGAAGGGCTGTAGTGAGAGCAAAACCCGGTGCTCCCATGTAGAGGGCCATGAGATGGGACTGCAGGCTAGGGGAGGTTTGCACTGCTCTCCCAAATCTCCTTCCACCATAGACTGTAATGACCTTTCCCACCAGTTGGCCCACAAGACCCAGCACCTTGAGAGATCACACTGGTGATGCAGCCTTCTCCACCATCCTTGCCTCACAACCAGGTGCTGATCCCTCTCGGTGATAGTGTCCCCCAACTTTTCTTTGCAAACACACCAGCACCTGTCCTTTCCCCTTTCTAGGAGGCAGCATGGCTTTGAAGACTGAGTGGGCACCTGATGCTCGTGAGAAGCAAGAGGGTGGTGGAAGAACAGAGCAGTGAGACAAAGGGAAACAGGGAGAGATGGGGGGAATAAATCAATAATGGATCAAAAAAGAAGTCATGAAGAGGACAAGGTAGGGGCAGGGGGCAGAATAAAGAAGGAGTGCCCGTCTGAAGGAAAGGTGTGTTGCCCTGCTTCCTCTTCTGTACAGTCATGGTGTTCTTAGCGGGGCTTTGGGAAGGCAAATATGAAAAGGGAAAGAATATGTACAGCCCTGTAAATGGCTCCCAACAGAGGGGGAATGGGGCCTACCCCCATTTTGGGTGCCTCTGTTTTTGAGGGTCCAATTTGAGACACCACAGACAAGGTGTTCAGAAGCATTGAGCATCTGTGGCACCTGCTGACTCCTGTTGGAGTTAACAGCGCTCAGCGCCTCTGCAAATTAGGTGTCCGAACTGAAGCACCCCAAATGGAGGTGTCCAGAAGGCCGCCTTTCACACACAGGTCAGAAGAGGCAAGCTGCTATCGCGTGAGAGTCCTGATGCAATGACAGCAGGGACATCCACTCTCTCTGTCACACGACCAAGCATATATTCTGCAGGGCTCAAGGAAACCCAAGGTGTCGGATGGCTTGGAGCTGAACCAGCCCAACTGCTCCGGGACACTTCCTGTTAGGCACAACCGCCTTCTAATAATAATTTAAAAAATCAAGTGGGGATTATGGGATGATGATAATCCTCATTATCCTCCTTTCATCAGTGAAATTAGCCACCCCAATAATCCCCTGATAGCAGCTCCAGCAGGGGGGAGATAAGCAGCAGCAACAAAAGGAAGTCAACCTCTCCACAACAACCTTGAGAGGGATAAGGATTCCTATGCTGCCAGCCAACATACATAGGGATCTGCGTAGCAGTTGCACCAAGGAGAGGCATCTCCTCGCCCACCCAGCCAGTTCCCTTGGAACCAAGCACATATCCACTGTCTGCCTACTCCGTTGTGCCCCCAAACCTCAGCATACACCGGGGCGGGCAATTATTTCGGGCAAAGGGCCACTTACTGCGTTTTGGCAAGCCATTGAGGGCTGCATGACAGACAGCCAGGGGCAGATAAATATTAATTTTCTAAATTTTTTAGGGGCCCCGCGGGCCGGATAGAATGGCCTGGCGGGCTGCATCTGGCCTGCAGGCTGCATTTTGCCCACCCCGGCATTACCAATGTAAGAAAGTGGGGCCGGGATAGCTATGGTTCTTCACTCACCCCGTCCCTCCAGGCTTCTGTACAGTGGGGAAGGTCGCCCATAACCACCGCTTGGGCCATCCATACCTTCGCCATGCCCAGCTTCCCTAGCCCTCCCTGGAATGTCTCCTATTGGGAGACACCGAGTCTAAAATAGCTATGAATTAGAGCCAGAGTCTGGCACCATTCCTGGCAGTGCCTCCAGCTGGGGCTACTGGGCACTGGGTTAACTACAACTGCCCCGCAGCCACAGCCCTGACAATACAGGCAACCCCCGCTTAGCGCTCTTATTTGGTTCTTGAAAACATGAGCATTAAGCAAAACTGAAAGTATTTGACAACCCAAGACGGCGACTGCAATTGCTTTTCATGACCCACGATAGCAACCGTGAGCATTACAACAAAACTCGCTGAGCACTAAGTGAAATCAGGTATCGATTTAAAATGAGCGTTATAGAGAAATAGCGCTAAGTGAAATAGCGTTAAGCGGGCGTTGCCTGTACTGTCTCCTGAGCCTCCTGTTGGAGAGGCTGTGGCTGGAGTAAGTGAATATCTACCTTTGCAAACCCAGCCAGTGCTCCTAATACTACTCCATGCACTGGAATGAGTCCTTCACATCCCCGGTTAATGAGAATAGTGGTATAGAAGAGTGAAGTGAAGGGAAAGTACAGTATTACGAGACATGATAAAGGGGGTTGGGGGTAACTTCCCCCCACCACCATCAGTGAACTCGGCTGACATTACCAAGTACCCGCATAGCAAGGACATGCCAAAAAGGATGTGCCCTTTCTGGTGTTCAGACAACTCTCACCATCGTCCTCTATCTCTCTCCCTAACCCTCTTCCTGTGCTCCACTCCTCTCCCATTCTTCATGCTTTCAGTGGAAAGGGAAGGTTATATGCAGCTGGAATTAACCCAGAGCACAAATAAGGGGCCAGGACACTCGTGGTTCGGGTGCTCACTCAGAAAGCCCATCTCCCGACTCAGCCACCTCCCAGTTGTATGAGTTGCCAGAGCTCAGGCCATTGCAACCTCCCCGGAGAGGGGCTCATGAAGAGGTAGGATACACACCCCTTGGGAGGGGTTCCTGTTTTGAGGGAAGACGGAAAGGACACGGATGGGGCCATCGGGGATGTGCTGTTGGCCCTGCTAATAGAAACCCTCTGTATAAACAGGGAGAGGATCCAGCCAAGATCAGAGATGGTTTTTCTTTCAAGAAAATTAAACATTTAAAACATTTGAGAACATACGCCCTCACCCCCTGGACAGTAATTAACTTCTTCCTGTGCAGAGCACAGAGCAGTTTCCAAAAACAGAGCTAGATGGATTATTTTTCAAAGGAAATGTTGTTGAAAGAATCTTCTGTTATGCCTGAAAGTGGGAAAACCATCGGTGACCTCGGAAGAG
>NW_005842740.1:262214-263137 GCF_000455745.1 Alligator sinensis
CATCATGTTCTGAATACCTAAGCTGGGGTGGCATTGATAGGAGGTGGAGTTGAATGCAAGGCAAGGGGCAGGGAAGGGAACGTTAGCTCTGGTGAGTTTATTATGTACCCAGTGAATTTGCTTCTGTGCTGCACTGAATAACTGGAAAGTGCCTGTTGAATCACTACAAGGCTGTATAAACTGATGCATGGAAAACCAGTCAGCATAAATCATTACAGGATGAATTTGTTACTTTTCCACTGTATACCAAGATGGGGAAGTTTGCTTGACATAAGAAAGAGAGCCCAGTTCCTGCAGAGAGGTTCAAGTATGAAGAGCTCCAAGGGAGTTGAAGCCTATGTTCCAGTCTGACCCAGTCTCTACCAAGTAGAGGCTCGGAGCAGGGCAATCCCCACGCAACAGAGAAGCAGCGTACAAGGAAACCACAGCCAGAGCAACGGGCAAGATGCCTGCAGGGGAACTTCACTGCTAGGGAAGCAGTCTGGTGAAAACAAGGGATTTCCCATCGTGTTCCCAAAGTCTAAAGCAAGAGAGCAGCCAGATGAGACACACAGCATCGCTTTCACAGCGGAGCTGGCCAGAGGACAACAGTTGTGCTTTGCCACAACTTTGGAGGGTTTGACATTGGGTTTTATTTCACACTGGAAAGAAAACAAAACTTTTCCAGTGTTTTTGTGGAGCAGGCTCGTGCTGGAGCCGAGGTGTGAGTTGGGTGTTGAGCTCTTTCTCACGTCAGAAACAACCACTAAGTCAGTGGAGATCAATTCATTTGCCTTCCCATTTAGAGTTTTGAAATAGATGCAAAACTTCTCAGCTTTGACAAAGCAGCAGATTTGCGTGAAAATCCCTCTTGTCCAAATACCTCTTAGCTGAGCAATTCTCGGTTGCAACTGTGGTCTCAACAAACCACCTGCACAGGAATG